>NW_019103933.1:1325575-1623182 GCF_001856785.1 Myzus persicae
TTGGAATGAATGCTTTCACAAGCATTTGTTGTCCTTTCAGAACTTCTATTCATTTTAGCCCACATGGAAATAGGAAATTTTACTCCAGAATCTGTATAATTTTCTATTATATTATCCATAAATTCGTTAAGTTTTTGATGTTTTGGCATTATAAATATAAAATCTTCAATAATATAGTTTTCTGAATCTACTTGATTTAATAATGGTAAGCCAAATAGATTAATTAAAATTAATTTCCCACCGTTTCCAGTGTTCAAATATCTTAAATAGATACCTATAGCAACTGTGGACCGAGGACGCACTCGGGCACTGTAATATAATTTGTCGATAAAACGGCGGACGCACTGGGACTATGAAAAAGGTAAAAATTAAAAACGGGACGCAGTCGGGATATCCCCATGTCATTAGCTATTATAGGGGTAATGAACTGTAGTAGCTAGTAGGGGTAAGGTTGTTTTTTTTTTATGATTGTTAGGGTTGTTACGGTAGGTAGCAAACACGTGTATGTGTGGCTAGGTTTTTATTATTTAACTACTACGAACCCGGGTGGTCACCCATCCGGGAGCTAGTAGTTGTGGCCGTTACTTACTCCCAGTCGCATTCCGCGACTGGTAGCAGCCAACGCGCCACGCCTAGCCACGGTACCTATTGTATTTATCATGAAAACATCATATTATTATACGTAGCATGATAAGTTACATAATCTCCAAATTACGTAAATTTTTGAATACCTATTGGCTATTTTAATTATGATTACTTTTTAATCTTTAAATTTTATGTAAATGCATATATATAGGTATATGAATTATATGAATATTAGAAAAAAAATACACTTATCAAATTTCAAAATTATTGAATTTTGAATAGTTTACGGGACACTAATAAATTTCGATGGGGGGGGGGGCTAAGCCCCCCACGATTTGTATATTTTATTATTTGTTATCATTATATTTGTATTTGCGCCAATGTATATAAACACCTTACATAAATAAAAAAAATGTTGTTCAGTTTCAAAAAACTTATGTCTTAGCATTTTAAACAAACCGAAAATATTAGGTACTCAATTATTAATATTTTAATAAGGCGAGAACATTTTTACAATATAATAAATTGCAATTTGAAGTATATTTATTAATATAATAAGTGTGATGTGTTAAACATATATCACAATTCGATATACCCTGTAAACATTTTCTGGCCAAGTATATAAATATATAGTACATTAGTACCTACCTACTTATTATCTATGTGTCCCACGCTTTTATTAAGTATCTAAAATGTTCGGTTTACTTGGCGCAATGAAACTTGTTGGTGTTACAACTTTGAATGGCTATAAGATCTTTTTAATTAGCTTTTTTTTTACATGGAACAATGAGGGTTTTTCCTTTTTGGTGTGATAAAATATAGTATACTCAGAGGTTCCTAAACTTTTTTAGTTCACGGCACTATAAAAATTAAAAAGCTAATTGCGCCTACCATAAATACCTTTCATAGTAAATTATCTATTATTATGTCGCATAGTATATTAGTATGAATAATTATTAAACATCAAACGTAATAATAGTTCTGATGACTGCCGCTGGTCTAATACAATCTGTATCGACTAACTACTAACAGTACTAACTACCTAGTATAGCTATAAACTATATCATAACATTTAAATATCATCCCGCATTGTATCCATTAAAAATTTAAAACATATCATTGCAAAATCAATACATTTATCACCTATGCGGCATAAGCGCCAGAGGTGTAAAAATGACAAATCATTTTCCGCCAAAATGTGTGGGACATAAGCGCCAATTTAATATTATATAGGTACTAGCACTGATTATCAATGATAATAGTTTTTTTTTTTTATTAAAAGGAAAAATATATACAATCTGTATTATACGATGCAATAAGTAATACGGTTAATAATTTACAAAACTGGACGGCTTGATGGAAGGGGGTGTCCAAACAACACTACTTCAATTCTAGACTTTTATAATTCTCTTTTTATTGATTGAGGAGGTCCCTGGGCCAATTTCGCTTTAGACGACGTGGTGGGTTAATGGGGAGAGTGAGGGAGGAGAGATTGGAAATGAGTGGATTAGTGTGGTTGATTGTGTTATTGTGAAGTAATTTATAGTAGTGGGGGGCTAGGGTATTAATGTTTGGGATCTTGAGGTCAGAGTGGAGTGTGAGGTTGCTGACGTACCAGGGGGCGTTGGTGAGGAGGAAAAGGCAAATTGATTGGAAGGATTGGAATTTTCGAATGTTGGATTTTTTACAGGTACTCCATAGATCTATTCCGTAAGTCATTGAAGGGCGGAGAATTTGTTTATAGATTACGACTTTTGTGTTGAGAGTGAGATAGATTTGATTTAAGAAGGTGTTTCATTTTGTGGAGTTTTAAATTGAGTGATTTCCTTTTTGTTTTTGTAATATGCCTAAGTGAATTTACTGTCGAGGTGGACTCCGAGGTAACGGGTGGCTTGTGTTTTGGGAATCGTGTCGTTGTTGAGGATCATGGGGGGACTATGATCTGGACATTGATAATAGTTATACGTTATACCCAATATATGGGTATTGGGTACGACATAAATGAAAATATGTGTAGGTACTGCGAGAGCTCAAAATTGACAGACCCGGGCAAAGCATCGTATCGAGGCTGGACCATAAGCGTAGAATGGTAGGGGGGCTAAGGGGGTTAATTCTCCCAGAATTCTTTGAGGCCTTACCTGTATATATGAAATTGACGGTAGCGTCATCAGGTGACAAATAAATAACGTCATAGTTGTACTTCAAATGTAGGTACATCTTAGTATCTTACCTAATAAACTGCAATGATACTGATCTTATTCTGAAACAATATGTATGTCGATGTTCAATTGTCCATATACATTAATGTGTTATATTTAAATAGTAGTGGACATATACAATACTATACCTCGATTTTGGACTTTGAGGGTAGTTTCTGATAAAATATTCAAGTTGGTAATTTGAGACTTTAAATTGAAAATTCTCAGTTTTTGTCGAATATAATCGGCGAAACAACAGTGTGTTGGTAAATGTAGGTATTTCATTTAAATAAATAAATAAAATTGTATACATTGAGTCCAAAATCATGAACATTTAAACACAGGGTTTCCCATAGGTATATTGTTGCAGTAGAATAATTACAGTTCAAAAATAATGAAGATACATAATATAGCCACGATTTATCAACATAGGTTACCACGGTATCTACCAACTTGAAACCTTTATTTTATTTTATACACAGAATGACATTTTCAAACTTTAACCTAGGTATAACCTAAAAACCCCCAAAATAGCTAAGATGTTTGTACCATAGGCGTGAGCATGGGGTATGCAGGGTATGCCCTCGCATACCCTGCGGCCAGACGCGGGGGCACATGAACAATGTCTCAGTTCATAATTTTGAAGGGGTTATAAAATGGAACATTTTATCAACCGCATACTTTGCGAACAAAGTCTGCGCACGCCTATGGTTTGTACATTTTTATTTGATCACATCTAGCAGATGGTATACTATTTCACTATGGGTACGTAATGATGAGTAATGACTAATGCCTAATCAATAATAATTAATAATATACATTAATTTCATAAATATAACTATTTCAAGAATAAAATTGGACCAAAAAATGAGTCGGTGCCACTAATTTATTATATATTTTCCTCCATTCGTAAAAGTTTTAAGAAATAATAATAATATTATAATTATTTACGGATAAGCTATCCAAATTTATCTTAAAATATTATTAATTTTGTATTAATGTGGACAATGGACATACCTTTCATCCAACCCAAATCACAAAAAATAGTCTTTGTAAAATCAATACATTCATTGCTCCATTTAGAATCTAAAATTTAATTAAATAAAGTAAATTACAATAATAAAAACAATATTTAATATTCTGAAAAATGTAAACTAATATTCAAATTTCAAAAAATAATGTACCTAACTATATTTTTTTTACTTTACCTTATTGGTAAATTTTATTGCATACAATTTATTTAACACATCTGTAATAATATTTTTAAAATTAATGTTACCTAGGTTTTAACTATGAATTGCCATTAAAACCTTTATTCGGCTTTGATAGTTAAAATAATAGTTAAAATAATATTATAAAACAAAGATATCTAATATAATGCTCACATTTGTAATAAACACTAATGAATACATTTTATACTGATTGAAAGGCAGTCAGTAACTAAAATAATATTAAAATTCAAAATGAATATAGAAAATAAAGAAAGAAATGTAAAATAAATATAAATTCAGTCATGGCATATTAAAAAAAAAACTATACAAAAGCTCTAACTATACATTTTTGGATAAATGAGTTTCTCGATGACTTAAAACTTCTTTGATACCAGAAAAATATTTTCCACACGTAGTGCACTCATACATTTTGTTTTCCTTTTTTTTAGGTTGGTGTACAGAATTATTATGTTTATCCATAGCTTCTTTAGTCGGTAAAACAACATGGCAAATGCCACACTCAATTTCAATCATGTGCTCAACATCAATATGTTTGTTTTTTGCTGCGTACGTTGTGAACATACGATCACAATGATTACAGCTAAATGTACTCGAAGGACTTGTATAATGTACAACCAAATGGTCTTCCATTTTGTCCATGGTATCAAAATAAGCATTGCATGTGACACATTGAAACTCTAATGGAGTTTCATTATGATGGCAATTGGCATGACGATCAAGACTTAGTTTGTTTGAAAATCTTTTCTCACAATATTTACAAATATGGGTAACATTATGATGCATTGAAGTGTGTCTCTTAAGCAACCCTGAAGTTTTGTAATAAGTTAGGCACTCTGAACACTTGAAACTACCCATGTCTAAATGAAAGCGAGCTCGATGACTAACTAGGAACATCATTGATTCTGCTTCAAAATTACATTCACCACAAATATATACAACTTTACCATTTTTAACAATAACTAATGGCTTTTCATTATCCATTTCATTTTCATTTTTGATTTTTTTTGATTTACATTTTTCCTTGTCAATCAACGATTTATCTGAATTTCGTTTTAAATCAACTGATGTACTTTTCTTTTTCTAAAACAAATAACATATACTTTAAATGAAAAATTGTCCATGGTTATAAAATATTTGTATACATACATTACTAGTTTTTGAACCTTGATGACTGTTTAAATTCCCATTTGATTTGTTTGCAATAACATCTGCCTTTTTTTTGTCATCATTCATTATTTTTTTTACTGTACTTGCATTATCGTCAATGTGCACAGTGGTTTTGCTATTTTTATCAATTGTAACATTGACAGGTTCAATTGTTAGTTCATCACCGTCAACTATGTTATATAAGCAACTATCAAATAAATCAGCTGAAGAATCTTGTTCTTCCAAGTCTAACTTGTATGTAATCTAATAATAAAGTGATAAAATTTTAGTGAGTTCATCGATATTTCATATATTGTTTAATAACACTTACATTTAATGGATCATCTGAAACTTGAATATAAGTAAAATGTATGTCCTTGTGCACGTTCCTTGATAATTCAAGATCACATGCTATTGCTTTACTTTTAAAGTTATAGATAAATTCTAGGTTTTCAGCACAAGTTGTACAAATATTTTGAGGAAAATTATCACCTACTTTCACCTGAAAAGTCATATATCTATTGTATTTCATTTTGATTACAATATTAAATACAAGTTAAATTTAATCATAAAATAGATAGGTATCTATTATCTAAAATAATGTAAGTACACTATAGAATAATTAGGTACCAACTTGTTGGCTCTGTTATTGATATTGATTTATTTATACCTATACTCAGCATCAAAGTAAAATACAACGGTTCTGCGCCCTTTTTCCCCTGTCACTGGTCACTAACCTATGTCGTTATATAGGAAATGAGCGCCACTGGACGGAAATAGGTCGCCACCTGGTATATTTTACTTGAGTCTAAGTATAACCGTACATTCTGGTTTAAAAATAAAATGAGAATATAGAATTGAATTCATGGATTAGAATTAATTCAAAACATCAGGATCTAATTATAAATTAAGTATATAGATTATTACCTTTTTGCTCTTATACTATTTATCCTCTGCAACCTGTGTATACTATATAAAATTTAATATTTTTAAATTTCATTTTTGAGAACTAATTATTTTAGTTCAAAATAATGTGAGACAGGGTTTCCTAAAGTTGTACAATTACTGGCAAATGGTAGTATTATAAAATACAGGAATTTAATAGTATGCCCAGAGCAGTGAATGCTGTAAATGTTTTGGACCTAATAGTACGTCTGGAGTAGTGAAAGAGTTTGATTTATGCTGTCGAAAAATTGATTATCAGCAAATTCAGATAATAATTATTATAATAAGTATTAGTTTTTTGGCATATATGATTGTACCACAATATATCTAATATTACTATACTCATATATTTATATTTAAAAAAAACCCCAGTAGTATTGGTTTGGTACATAATCTTAATTAGATTTGGTTTTGTAATAGAATTCAAGACAGTAGGCAAATGGAGTCACCATATATCTATATTACTCATATTTTATAGTTAAATTTAAGTGTAGAACTTAATTAAATTAAATGTATTCTACTGTAGGCTGTAATATTTTTTGATATAAAATATTTGTCATTTGGATCATTTACAACTATAAGTTTAATTTAACGCTGAAACATTCATCAATATTTAAAAACTAGTTATGCTCCCAGGGGACATTTTCATAACTATATTCCCCGGAATTTGCATGTCACTAAACTGTCCACCTAACAAATTCTGATTGCACCATTGTTCTTAACACGTTGTAGTTCATAAGATTCAAAAAAAGAAACATAAATATTCGTATCTAATAGGTGCAGTAAACTAGAAGGATGTGCAAATGCATAAAAATAGCAAAATAGCATCACTTCATTAAGCCATAACTTTGAAACCAAGTCCTACCGTCTAATTCTGGCTTCACCATTGTTTTCAGTATAGTTAACTACATAAGTCTAAAAAAATTGCATACAAAAGGGTATCCAGTAAAGAAACAAAGTTTCCAACATACTAAAAGAGTATAAAATGATTTTGTTCTTCAACCTTATTATTAATTAAATATAAAATTAATGTGATACCACTGTTAGAATTTAAACCGAACTTTGAAGAATAGATATTGAGTTGGTTAAATATAACTTGTATTGACAACAATACTAAATAAATGACAAAACATACGATTAGTGAAGTACAGTATTGTATTTTTTCAACAATTGATGTATTTTTGTCAACATGCTGCCCTATGTGTACTGTAACATTGGTAGAGCTGAAACACAAACGGCAGTCATCCAATTTTTCTTTCATTTTATCTACAACATCTTCGCGTTCTTCCATATTAAGAAATTATTAAGAAACTGTAGACGGTAATAAAATAAAAATTATAGAAGAAAAGAAGAATAACAGTATTTTAAATTAAAAAAATTACCGGGACAATCACAAATCATAATATTCTCTGCATTAATTAACTCAATAATCGACGATAGGATAAAATATAGATAAACTACTTGATAACGGCCAACTACAATGTGACCAACCATTGCACTCGACCTTTACAATACGGTAATTTAGGATTTTTTGGAATTTTGTAGCATTTAGCGGGATTTTTGAAATACCTAATTGATAATTTAATTATTGAGACCTATTATAGACTTAGGGATGTGGTGGCTTGCACCAATGCGTATATATTACATTTTTGGTGAGTTGTATACTTATTATATGGTGTGGAAATAAGGAAATTTAAAAAGTACATTACGCTACAAATTTTTGTGTACATTTTCAGTTCTCCTAACACCCAAATCAGCTATTCCCTCGATAACTGATAAGTCTGACCTACGAGTCACATGTCACTGTGGTAGATATTATACAGATTCAGGTGTATTTTTAGATTTCAAATGAACCAAAGAACGTTGTGGTTTGACTATGATGTGTGTGTGTGTTTTTTAGGTCAGTGCACAATAGTACAATCCACGTGTACTGAAATGAAGTATCTATTAAGTAAAAAAAAATGCTGTAATATTGAACTTTGAGAGTGATATCTGACAGAAAATTCGATATTATTGGTATTCTAAGAGGTCAAAATTGAAAATTCCCAATATTTTTCAAATTGATACGAAAAAACAAAAACAAAAATAATGAAAAACGTGAAGCAAGTTGTTCTTTTGGTATATCCTTTTTTTTATATTGAATTTATTTTTAAGATTATAAATAAATTATACCATAAGTCTATAAGTAATTATTTAATGTTGATTGATATCAATAAAACGTATGTGATTGTATTACAGTTATAAAATATGAGGGCTCCTAATTATGCGTCATGCGTGTACTGCAGTCTGCAATCCCCTAGCACCTCAACTGTAGGGTACAACTGGTAACCACGATTTAAAGTAGACGTCGTTCGTTATGATTCATACTATACTATTATGACAGAGAAATTCGTCCGGCTCATGTCTTGCTTAGCATAATGAAGCGCGTACTATAGAATATTATATAGTTAATAATGTCCAAACATGAGCAGCTAAGATAACAAAGTATGTGATTCACACAAATTGGTAAACGTTTTTGTTATGTTATTGTATTAATTGTTTTCATTTAATATTAATTTATTATGAATAAATGAAAACATGTTATTGTAAAACTAATTTATGCTTCTTTTGAAAATGTTGACTATATATATATTGTTCTATAGCTTTGTATAGATACCCAGTTTTGTTTAGTTATTTTTGTCACTGGTGTGAAAATCTCACGAGGAACTTGAAATTTCAAGCATTTTGAAAAAATAACAAAAAGCATTATAAACAGACATAGAAAAAAAACACAAGTCTGAAAATACATTAGATTTTAGAGTAAGTATTTAGTTGATATTAAGTCATTTAAAAAAAACCAAATCTTAAACGAGAGTTGTATTAAATTTTCTAAAAACAACAGTAATTTTGATGTATCTGCGTAGATATTCATTAATTATTTTAAATTTGTACGTTCGCTTTATAGAAGCAACGTGGTGATTAAAATCAATTTCCAGTTTTTAAATTTTAAATTTTTTAACGAAAACCACTACCTACATTTTTTATTTCATAATTATATTGGAGTAGAAGACTTCTCTAAATGTCCAATTTTTTCCGAAGTATATAGCATAATACAGTATACAACAACATATGGACATAATCAATCACTCCATGAAATGTTTCACCGGCTTAACCAAATCTTACTCAAAACTTTTTCCTACGAGTTACTTAATTTATATTATATTATATTATAATTTATATTCATGTTTAATTATTATAAAATAAAATAATAAATAATTTTATATTGCCTACCTACTACAATATCAATATATAATAATAATTAATATAATATAATAAAATATAAGACTTAGTAGTATAGGCTGACATAGTGACACCTGACATCGCTGATAGATCGTGTCTCTATTTAGAATCGGTTTTAGAATCGCCTTTTATTTTAGGCCCGGGCCTACCCACTTTTTTCAAAAAATTATTTTTATCCTATTAAATGTATAATGTATATGACTATAATATGTATTTAAAATAATATAATTAATATATTGTAAATACGGTTTTAATTAACAAAATTAAATCCGGATGGTTTTTAATCGATTCTGCAAATCAGTTAATGACACGTATTTTATTTTGAGTGTTGTGGTTTAATAACCGATCAATTCTTGTTAATCGGCATCCGTCGAAATTTATTGTGCCAGTGTATAATATTATAGCCCGACAGCCCGACAGCCCATATTGCCCGTTACCTGTATATTCTCAACTATAATTACCATAATGATAGATATTAATCTTATCCATTCAATTGACGATTATTTCCAAAAATAACGAGACTATAATATAAGTTGTAGTCGAATAGATACGCTTACGAGTTACGATTGTCGATTAGTTTATTAGTAATCGCACTGAGTCACTGCGAACACTTTTAGTACAAAGTAGTGATTATATTTCGTTTTTATTTTTAATTAGTCCGTCGCGTTGCTCATTTTCGAAAAATGAAACGTTTTTAATCACATCAGGTAATTTAAAATTAACTTCTGTTTCAACTGTTTCGGTTTCTGAGCCTAATGACCTTGGATCAAGTGCGCGTACACCAATATCATATCCAAATAAACAGTTGAATTTAAACATTTTTGATAATAGTGTAACTTGTGAGGATACCGCTGTACAACCTGTCATCAGTTTTTCTGATGAATCATCAGGATTCTCAATGTTCAGACTGAACCATGATTTAAGATATAATCGTTGATAAATATAATTGTTTTTGTTCCTACCTACTGAAACATGTAAGTATTATTACTATCAAAATGGGACTAATAATAATATTTAAGAAAGAAAAAAGAGAGTAAGTGGGTAACACCCTGCTATACATGGTACATTAGGAGTCTAGCCACTAGAAATGGTTAAATTTGAAATTAATAATCATTGTAAACGATAAACGATTCTGAGTGAAGACAGTCCGTCAGCCTATATTATATATAATATTACAAAGTAAATTGTATGATACTGTTGTGATTTAAGTAATTGATTTTATTATTAAGCATTAGTACCTACTACAATAGCCAATAGGTTAAATGTATTTTTACCAAAAAAATTACTTTTGAAAATGTCATTGTGTATTTACTATGTACAATATAATAATGCACTCTAAAAGTCTCAAGTATCCACGAATAATATTTTAAAATTACAACGAATTAACTACAACCGTTATTCTAAGTTTTAATATGTGATTCCGTCAAAATTTGAACTTAAAATGTCTGTAAAAAATAACTGTGTTAATATATTTTTTAGATTTTCTATCCAGTTACATAATATGTAATACGTCCACCACGTCGTGCAAACCATCGAACTCGGGCAGAAGGTAAAAATATTTTAAATATAAATGTACCTTGAGTGTAGAATTTTGTTTTGTGAAAAAAAATACGAGAATAAAATTGAAGAACCACTTTGGGGGCCCCTTAAAATATTTCTCTATAATAAAAATACTATCTATCCACCCCTGTACATAGTGCGTATTTTATGACGTGTAAATGGAGGTAACCTTATTTACCCATTTCAGGCGTACAAGATGCGACTGTGCATGCATTCGATTTTTGAGAATTTTTAGTTCGTGAGGCACCTATTCCATTTAATACGTATCACGATAAACACGGACCAATTATTATACAACGGTCCATGTTAAACGGCTTAATGTGCACTGCGTGGGAACGTTTTATTATTAATATACGGTTGATTAAAATATTATATATTATTCTGCACTGCAGTGTTATCGCGTACAGCTAAATACATAGAAATGTGTATGATATTATTATTCGAATCGTACAACTGTCTGTAGTTATATATACCCGTAGGGATTTATATCACATGTTGTTATATTTATAAAATTGTATTTATTAAAATATTAAAAGTAGTATCCATAGATCTACGAGGCTTCTAATATATTGTTGCAATAACAGTTGAAAAATATTTTATTATTTTATTTTACTTGTATATATTTATAATATTAAAAATACATAGCCATAATTTTTTTTTTTAATCATTTAATGTTCGACTTTAGACAAAATATTATCACAAAAATGTGCAAATTATTTTGGGTTAGAAATTCATAAAAAATATTCTTTTTAAAACTAAGATTTTAAAATGTAATAAAACATTCCTTATAGTTATAAATACCAATTCATAGAAAATCCATCTACTGTAATTGACGAGTTTGCATCAATGAAAAAAGATAATTGGAATTTTCAATCTAGAAATATTTTAATAAAGCTATATCTTTATTTTATTAATTTAATTTTATATTATTAGTTTTAAAACATAAAATAAATCCATGTAATCTGCCTATAATAAATGTATAAAATACGGTATTCTGATACTTTTTTATTTTCTAAAAATATTCATTTGTAATCCTTACATCAAAATATGGGGCCTACCCAGAAAAAAGTGTCTAGCTACGCCACTGCACATAACTGATTGCAGCAAGTTCGCCTCATCAAGCCACTATAAGTCTATATATAACGTTAATACTTATTGTTATGGTTATATTTTACATACAGCAGTCTAACTTTTATTTATTATATATTATTTACATTTAGTATACTTATTTATAGTAGGTATAACAGAAAACAAATGTAAAATTGTCATTAAAAATCGGCTTGTACAAATGAATAACTAAGTTTAATACATTTGAATATCTTATTGAAGACGCGTTCAGATATATAATGTAAGGTGAAGATAATGATAATACAACGATATTCATGAACAGACTTCTTTTATTATCTTATAAGTATAATAATTTGTTTTTACAATTTATATTCATTATTATTAAGTACAATATTGGTCAAACAGCATACTTAAGGGACCACAAACATCTTAATTATGCATAATATACAGTTTAATCAACACTATAGTTTTATCATAATAATATATATCATATTTTTATTAAAAGGAATTTCAAGATATTCTAAAAGTTTTCTTTGGTAAGTAAGTATATAACACAATAACTGATCGAGTTTCTAACACAGAATAAATAAATTACTTAATACAATTGAAGTCATGAAACGCCTACAAATTATATTATGAGAATTATAATACATTTTAATTGAAATAAGAAAAATAATACAAAAATAACAAATAAATGTATAATAAAGATAATGTTTTACATATTTTTGTAAACATTTTTAATAAATAGAAAACGTCTAAAGATTTAAAAATTTAAAAATGTAAGTACAAAATCTCTTAAGTGCATTGATTAGTGCGTTGAAGCATCACTTATTGACTAGGGTGTGTTCGATTTATGTTTAAAAAAAGTACTCGAATAGGATACATTATATTACTTTTTTATATGTATAAATAATAATAATAAAAAAAAAATAATAATGATAATAATAATAATAATAATATATAAATACAAATTCATACAGACATTGCACATATTTCGTCTCAAAGACGAGTAAAATTTGTTTTGGATTTTATAGATAATAAGTTGCACATGAACAAAATAATATGATAACCTAAATTTTTTGGTTATTACAAATTTTTTATTAATAATTATATTCGAATAAAATTAAAATTAGACTAGAATTTGATTAAAAACAACGTTAAAAAAGATCAATTGTTTCGAGAGAGCGTTAAATATGAGCTTTATATTCGTTATCCTTTTTCAAATAAAAATAAAAATAAAAGTAGTGGAGGTACATAATATATATAGGTAGTCTTTAAAAATTAATTAAGTAAACAACAGAGAACCACTGATATAAAAATTTAAATGTAGATATCTAATTAAAAGTAATTTACAAATCCAATATCTATTGGCTAGTCACGAAAAACGTTCAGATAGAGTGTGATTATTTTATTAAATATAGTTACATTTATAATTATTGTATGTACATCAAATATATAACATATTATAACATTAAAAATCATGAGTCATGATAAATAAACTGCGATTTGATCGATTAATATAGTAATATTATGTATGTATAGAAATATACATAAGATTCGGATTCTGTACAAAATATAACAACACTATAAATATATCTTTGGTTTTCTATGGAAAAAAGTAGCAAATAAGGGGAAAATATATTTAGAGTTGGTAAGCAAATTTATTACAATATTATGTATAATATCGTGTTTATAGTTTATATTCTAAAATCGTGCATACCTATGCATGCACTATACGACTATCGACTCAATATTTAATCGATTCGATTAAAACATATTATTATTATAGGTACAGCGTTCCGAGTTATGACTTAAATATTATTAAAGTTACATGTACACATATTATATTATATAATATTAATCTGTATGTGTAGGTATATAATATAACGTTTATAAATAAAAACAAAATAATACAAATAATTGTCGGCACTCGTTAATCGGTAATTTTGATGATTTTCACGAAATCTGTCTACACGCACTATCAACGCGCTTAAAAAAAAAACTAAAAAAAAGAACCAAATTTCATTGAACACTCCATAATATCGATAGGTACCTATTCTGCAGGGCGGGAGGGTATCGTTGTTGTGACATACACTGCGGACACATGCTATAATAGTACCTACACCTGCTATGCCTTGATCAATACAAATCAACATTTTTGTACATCGCCAACGTAGTAGGTACACTAATTATTATTCGTACACAAAACATAATAATAATAATAATAATAATAATAAAATAAAAAAGTTATTATTATTATTATTATTATTATGTATCAATTATTTTTGATGATGGCTGGGCCGTGGCGGCGGTCGTCCTCTCTCCGTGTGGTCTCCTCTAACTTATGCCGATGTACGGCGACGTCACTGCGCCCGGGTTGTTGGCCTGGCACGGCGATGACGCGCTGCCCAGCGGCGACGAGGCGCTGGCGCAGGCCGCCGAGTTGGCCCTCGTGGCCGCCACCGGCGATCTGGCTGCCATGCTGGCGCTGCTGCCCGTCTCGTTGCCGCAGATCTCGTGCGCGTTGTTATTGTGGCCGTTGCTGTTGTTGTAATAGTAACGGTGATCTGTAACGCACAACGTAACGACGGTGTTGTAGTATAAATCATTACGGTAATATGGACAATAACACCAATTTTGTACTATATTGTTGGTATGTTTTTTATACGAGCATCAAACGGAATCGTGGTTGAAATATCAGACGACCGACCAGAAACCAGGTCATAAAATAGCTGGGTTTAGGTGTGTTTGTTGAACAGGAGGACATATATTATATTGTTTTGTACAAATTGTTCAGGCTCTACGAGTGACACGACTGACGTATCTGTCTTAAAAGAGTAGACTGCAAATGCAGCTATAACCAAAAATCGCTCCCCGGTATTAAACCGTTGTGGTTATATGGTTTATATATTGATTTCATGGCCTATTTGATTATATGTCTTAAGGTGGTTACCTCGTCGTGTCGTGTCGTATGTTTAATACATAGGTAACAAAATGTTGGTCCCACCTAACCTACAAGTTGAATGTATTCAACTCTACACGCCACGACGAGGCGTGAATCCATCTTCACAGAAGAAAAATCGTGTTCTGTCTGCACTCTGCAGAGCCATTATTTCATTACATTCTAAAATCGTTTGATGATCGTTAGAATCGACTTTACTCCCTTAGGATGGGTTGACATGTACACCACATTTTTTTATGACCCTCCCACCTATAACTTCCTGAATTCCTAAAATAGAATAGTTGGGAATACCTGCAGGACTATTATAATGAACTATGGCAGGGTATATTTCAACTCCCGAAGTATAAGAATTCAGTACAATAATACATAGTGTATGGCCGAGACCGGCGGACTCGCGTAGACCAAAACTCACGCGAAATACCTACTGAGAAGACCGCTGGTGCCCGTGGGGTTATAACTGTAACCAGCGTATGGGGATGACGCGTACTGATTGTAGGGCGAGCTCGTGTACGACGCGTATTCGGTGCCGGCGCCTGAAACAAAACGAGAAAAAAACTATTATAGGCACGTCGTTTATCATGTAAATCCATATTATTAAGTATAATATATTGTTATTATTTTTCGAACTCGGGGGGCACTCGGATGCACCCCACCCGCGAGAACGAAAAACAATCGACAGGTTTACCAGCGATTTAAGTGACATCGCCCGTAAGCCACGACACGATTATGCGCTGCAACACATGCAGTTTATCGATCGATCGTACGTGGCCGTCATCGGTGCAGTCGACAGTAATATTATTAGCGTTGCGGGCTGGCGCGCGACTTACCTGCAGTGGCGTAGTGTGTGGTGAAACCCGGTAACATGGTGGGCGCCGAGGCCGCGTACACCGTACCGTTGTTCTGGTTGTTGTTGGCCGGTTGCAACACGGTCAGGCTCGACGGGTCGGGCGATCCGGCGGGCGTGACGTCGGCCGCTGACAACGACAGGGAGACGCCGCCGGACTGCTGAGGTCCGGCACCGCCGCCACTGCCGCCGTTACTAAACCCACCGGGGGCGGTACCGCTATCTACGCGAGACAAACCATCACAACAAGCATAAATAAAACGAAAAACAAAATGCCATGCGATCGAAACGCCTAGCCGGCCGGTCAATACGGTTATATTGTCTGCAGTGAAGTATTTAGGATTATCCAGATTTGTATTTTTTTTTTTTGGGAGGGGTGGAGAGTAAGTCTCCGGGGAGAAATTTCCCCGGGAAGCGAGGTTTCATAAAAATACCTCAAATGGATTGTTATCATATAATGATGGGTATAATACCTACTTATTTGTATTTAATTTTCATTTATGGCAGTGTAGGTCTTAATGTACACCACTATAAAACTAATTTAATTAGATGTCAATATTAAAAAGGGGGGGGGGGTGGAAGAGAGAGGAGAGAGTGCAAAGGAAAGTTTTACCGAATAGCTACTGAATACAGGGGTGGCGAATAAAAGTATATTTTGAGGGTGGCTATTGGGTAACCAGATCCTAAATACATGTAGCACTGCAGTTAATATAGTTGCTGACATATGACTAATACACAGTCCATAAAATAGTATATATGTGTACTATGTACCCTACTGGCACTGTCAGTGAAATCCATTTTGACCGGCGAAACTCGGTGAAACGTATACATATATATATATATTCTAAACGTTAAAAAGTAAAACACCGACGAGGTCGGTGGTCATGCCGCGGAGGAAGACTCACCTGTGTGGTATTGTACGGGCGACAGATGGGTATGATCTAAAACGGTACTGGGGCTCATCTTTTGGATCTCTTGCATCGTTAACGGGGCAAGGGGAGTAACTCCACCGACTGGACGAAAAACAAAAAAACAAAAAAAACAATAACAAAACACTCTACGTAAGTACACAAAACTCCCTAAAATCTCACTACGGTTTTATCATAATATTATACAGGGTGATTCATAAAGCATGCTCATCCCCTTTCTTCCTCAATGATGCAGTTTTTAAAATTCTTGACAATTTTTTTATACTATACAATAGTATGGAGACGTAAACTTCCACTATCCAAATGAGAATCTCCCTTTTCAACCGTAAATTATTTTGAATTGTACCATAGTTTTTCTGGAAATGTTGATGTACTCTCAAAATCAGAATCGAGTAGTTTTGAGTTATTTAACTTCGTGAACTTTAAATGTAGCAGGTCTGTGATAATGGGTTTGGAAGCTACGAGGGCTATGGTGACTTCAACATTTTAGTTATGTTAATTGATCAACATTTAGCATTTTTACCGCTTTTTATCCTGAATACAAACAACCACTGATAATTTACACGTTTGAATTTTGAATTAGGCACTTCCAAATTATTAGAAAAAATATCGGCTTGATAATTTACAGTAAAAAAAAAGGTTTCTTATTGTAACAAAAAAAAAAAAAGTTTGTATCGCCAAATTACAGTCGCATTAATTTGAGAATACAGTCATCAAGAATATTTTTTTTTAAAAAAACACTTAAGAACATTTAAAAAAATTGGGATTTCAATAATTGTATTACTAAACGAAAAAAATGGGGGTGAGCATGATGGGCTTGGTAAATCATACTGTATACAATATTAAACTATATGTACTCGAGATTATCAAATTATTATTAGTAAGTAGGTACATTATACTGGCACTAAACACTCGGCGGCTAATCATGCGCACCAACTGCATTTGGTTACAATTATAATTATTAATTATTATTAATCACTCACCGAGCGTGGTGGGTACGGGCGGCGTGTAGACAGGCGTCGCGTTCTGGGCCTGTTGCTGTGGCGGTTGGGCTTGCATGCTCTCGTACAGGTCAGCCGATAACGGTGTCGCCGAGAACGCCGTCTGGTTGGCGTCGTAGAACGGCGACGTGCCTCCACCGGACGTGACGCCCGCCGCGTTCAGTTCCGAGAACAATTTGTGTTCGTCTTTCAAACACCACTTGCCGGGCCAAAGCTGAGGAGAAATAAAACGGTGTCATATTGTGGGCAGGTGCGGATACAGGATAACGATATCGAGAAATCAAACGAGCGCTTACAGATACATTCGAATACAGCGACGCGTCGCCGTTGTAGTGCACTTGAGATCGTTCCCTCTTGATTTGCTGCTGGTGGTCTGCGTGGCCGTTCAGGTCTCGGTTTTCGTCTGAGGGTTAACGAAAAACAACAATTTATTAACATGGATGTATTATAACATAAACAAACCGCGCGTTTTGGGACCGCGTCGCCTCGCCGGGGTCCCGATACGAAAACGTCTCGTTAAAGTTCGGCTCATGATTGCGTAAAAAAAAAAATAAACAAAACATAAAAACACGACTCACACACCTACACACACACACACACACACACACACACACACACACGGCAGTACATATACGTACAATATACATGTATACGCATCCGGGTCCTGACCCTTTCGGAAAATAAAAACACCGACTATACTACTACACACAAATATTCCCCCGGGGTCAAAGAGCAGATTGTGTTTCGCTGCTTATTACCCCGTTCCCGTTGGGAATATGCATTCAAAGCTTTAAATGTCAAACTAATATATTGAATTACGCGAGTGTTCCCCTCCCGCCGGAGCTTCCGAAAACACACGCGGGCCGCCCGCGCGCGCTTAATGTTGTCAATTCGACATAAATCTGATTGCTCGCTTTGCGCAGCCCGACGGTAATGGCTTTCCGCGAAATAATGATCGATTTCTGTCGACTGCTTTTAAATTTGTCGCGGTCGGGCGGCGTAGGAGGTTCGAGTCGTATTATAATATTTTTTTTTTCCAAGAACCGAGTAGTAATAATGTTCCCAAGCCTGTGCCCCTCGACAAAAAAAAGAAAAAAGAAAAAGAAGGCCGTTAATCACGTTACTTGATTTGCTCGAAACTATTTCCGCGCGCACGGTGCAGCAATATAATAATATAATAATATATTATAGTTAGCGCAGGCCGCAGACAAACCATAATGCGACCGTATACTCTAAATATATTCAGAAAACCGACTCCATAACGATAAATATTATAGAGGTACTATTAATTGCTTTTAAATTATATTTCGTTTGAAACTGCAGAGTGCTCGCCATTGGCTATATCGATAATCGGTAGGAATAGTTTTATATGGACTATGCGGATCTGTTGTGCAATTCCGATAATATTGAAAATTAAAAGCATGTTGTGGACTTGTCCTGACCTACGAGTTTTAGTATAGCTCAATGAGAGGGTTGTATAGCATGCAACGTTATTGTTATCTGACCTGTTCCGGGTGGTCAAAAATATATTTTTGATCCCTGAAAAATTGAGATTAAACGTCCCATGGGATTTTCTTGTTTTGAAAAATGAAAATTCACACTTTATAAAAATCGGTTGGACAGTTAGACATAATATAGCAGGGAGTATCGATTTTAATTAATTCGAAATGCCTGTTTATAAATAATACAAACTTTTTTTGTTTTGTCGATTATTTTCAATATATATATATGATACACTGTTTATGTAACAATACAATATAGACAAAGACTTCGGATATACACGGACCGTGAAAGGGTTGACGAAGACAAAAGGGATTTTAAGTTTGTCAAAGTTTCTGGAAAGCGTGTAAGGGTTGTATATATAAATATACGTGTATAAAAGGACCTTTTCAATATCGATGGCGTATCGCTGTACAAAGTGAGCCTAATGCGTCGAAAGGAAAGGAACGATACGAAAGAGAAAACCCTTTACACGGATACCCAGACAGGGTGAAAGGCTTTTCGTTCGGCTATTCAATTTGCTGTTTGCCTACACGTATCTTCTAAGGGAAAATAATTCTAGACGCTCGAGATGCCATTTGACAATAATATTCAACTCACGTTTTATACCCTCAAAATTGTTCCACAAATCTAAGTGGATTGAAACAAATACAATATTGTTGAGCACGATTTTCTTTTCTTTCTACGCCCGATGTTGTTCTAAAGTGTCTGCGCAATGTAATTTGATTTTCAGTGATATAATATAATATGTTTAAATGTATAATTGTATTTTTTGTTTTACGGTATTTTCTTAAAACGTTTGCTCAAATTCAAGGATAATTCAGGTCGTCAACATTTAGTGTTTTACAACAATTTAAAAATGTTAATGCGCCATTCATCCGTGATTTCATGAATGTGTTTTTTTTTAATTTTCACTTAGAAAAAATATCATTTGTCATAAATAATATTATAATTTATTAAATTATTATTAACACAATTATTTTACTCGGAAAATCATAGATGTGATGCAGTTTATAGAAACTTATCAGTCATCAAATATCTACATTCAATTTTTGGTCTTTTGAATATTTTTTATCAAACATAGTTGAATTTTGGAATGCTGTACAACGTTTTTAATTTAAATATGTATTGTGAAACTACAAAAATAGAACTAAAAAGTACCTATTTAATTTTATTTTAGTAGTCATAAATTTTAATGGAACAACAGTATGGATCTTAATTATTTCCACAAGGAAATAAAAAGTAAATATTATATTACACTGCAGTGCCAGGAGTATGGAAAATTTTATTTATGTGATAAATAATTGAGAAGATGGTGTACCGTAATTTTCCCATCCCTGTTTTATGAAAAAAATAATGATTACTTTGTAACGACCCGTTATTATATAATATAATATACCTACCGGTAGTAATATTTAAAAAAACGGAAAGCTTGCATCGACGGTAGAAAAGTCCGTGAGAAACTATGAGGATACGGTGTTCCAAGTAGGTAAGGTTGTGCGTTGCAGTTTAGGCCATTACCCCTTTCCACCCTTACCATGGCACGAGATAGTCGAAACTGCAGCAGTATACAGTATCTACCACTACTACTACTTCTAATACCATGTATACTGCTATCGTTATTATTTAGCAGTAGTAGAAGTAGTAGTAGTAGCAGTAGTGGTAGTGATAGTAATAACGCCGAAGACTTTTCCGACGTGGCTGTAACGCACTTGGGTGGAAAGTAGTTTTCCACTTCCACTACAGTCAGCAGTCGTGAAGGAAGGGGGGGATATATTATTATGTTCGTAACGGTCGACCGGGTGGCTGCAGCAGCGCAGCGGCGGCGACGGCAACGGTATAAACTTATCGGAAAACGAACACACACACACACACACACACACACACACACCCACACTCACACACATTTATATACATATACGGGCGTATAGAAAAGGAAGACGGTGGTCGAGAGGCAGGCGGGCGAGGTTAAGGGTATATATATAGGAGGAGAGAGAAGTAAAAGCTTTCGAAGGATGTCGCCCTCGCCCGGAGGGACGGCGCGGGCCGGACAACTATGGCGGTGTAATGGAGCGTTGCTAGGTAACAATATAGCTTGTAGAACTTTTCGGTATACCCTTCGTCGTCGGCGTCGCGCGTCGCCGTCGTCATCGTTATCCTCTTTATCCACCTCCCACTCCTACGACTCAGCCACTACATATATTACTGCTTCTATCCACTAAAAACTCATTCAGAGAGAACACACATTGCTAGAGCCCCCCCCCACCCCCCTATCCCCCAACCTCACCGTTTCCAGACCCAAACACGCGCGCCCACATTCTCGACGAACATAAACGGTATGCGTTTACGTTACATTCTATTATATTAATCCTTCAGGTTCCGGTAATCCGGTAAATGGTTAGTGTTGTGTTCCGTATATGTCCAACACATATACATAGGTACGGTACGCTCATAAGTCATAACACGTTAGGTTAGGTTAGGTTTATCGTGAACTTGAGCTTGCAAACTATCGCTCCAAGTATTTCCAGCCTTCGAGTAAAAATATTTAAAAGAAAGTTTTAGCTGGACCCCAAGCAAATCGACCGGACCATTTACAATTGACCAATGCTTACCCGTGTGATGGTGATTCTGGTGTTGCTGGTGATGGTGGTGATGGTCCAGATCTCGTTTCCGCTTGGCCGTGGTCACGTTACCGTTGGGGTCGTGTTGCGGTATACCAAGTATGCCGTTTATGCTGTACCGGTCGTGGAGGTGACCGCCGCCTCCGGCAGACTGTTGCGGGGCTGGCGCGTGGGCGATCACCGACACAGGACCAGAACCTTGTTGCTGCTGTTGCTGTTGTTGCTGTTGCTGCTGCTGCTGCTGATGATGTTGCTGACTTGACGGAACGCCCGTGCTACCGTTGCTGTTGCTGTTTTGCTGGTGGTGCAGGTTCTGCTGCTGGTTGTGCACGTGTTTCGCCTTCTCAGCCGCCTTGTTTCGGACGATCCTGCAACAACACGATATTATAGTTGAACACCAGATCGAATATTGCAGTCAAGTCGGTACGATAATTAAGCAGCCCCCTCCCCCCCCCCCTCCCCCAGCGGCAATGAGCATATTTAACGGCTCAGAAAACAAACATTAAAATAATAGCCATTGTCGTCGTTCAGGCGAGTTGCTCCAAAACTTATGCCGGGCTCAACATAACGATATATATATGTTATACAGTATACACTCGCCACTGCGGAGACTGCAGTTGTTGTGCCGCGTGAACGTATAAAAAGCAGAGGTGGAACCAGTGCTACTCCTCGGGGACTGGCAACTTTTAAACTCGGGCCGAAAGTTACGCGCCGGCACAATGCACGCATAACTATATTAAAAGCTTCGCGGTCCGTTTGTCCGAAAGCCCCGCTCGGAAACAACGTACGATGTACAATGCATATATTGGCGGGGGGGGGGGCAATGCGCACCACACCTTTTGACGTAGCGGATCGCCTTCTGTGCTCGCAAAAGTTTTCTAAGTGCGGAATTGCGTTTTCTCCCCGCACTGAAAATTATAGGCCACGTTATATTATATTGCCGTATACATGTACTTGCGCTCCGGCGTTTGATTAGACGATGTTCCGCACCGTATCGTTTGCCTTGTTGTTATACGCATTTTGAGCTTTAACTACACGCAGATGTAGGGAGAGGAAGAATGAGGGAGAGAGAGAGAGAGAGAGAGAGAGAGAGAGAGAGAGAGAGAGAGAGAACGAACGAACTGCATAACAGTTTGGTGACTTATGAATTAAAAAAATGAGCCATGGGGTGCGAGAGAGCCTATCGAGTAGATTAATAACTTAACGCAATAACAGTTATGGTAATTGTCATAAGTCCAGGAAGCTCGGTGCGCACGTGCCAGGCCCAGTGACGTGCACGTGCCCTCTCTTCCCGTGAGTCCTTTTTCCCAAACTAGTTTTTAATACTGTAACGATTCGCATTAATCATCGTCCCGCAAATTTATTACGGTCTTTCGGCGGCCACCACCCTCGTCCCGCGTTGAGACAAAAGCCACGATTTTTCTCATGATATGCATTCCGATCGACAGCGAGTTTAATGCGCGTCCCCTCCATTGTTGTTCAAATGTCAAAAATATCCTTTAAATTTTGCGGGCGATTATTAACGCAATGATATAACAATATATTATATTATTACACATAAACTATTGCTTTAAAAAACTATTCGACCACGGGATTTTAGTGATTATTGTTATTATCATTATTTGGTGTACTATTTGTGTGTGTCCGATGGTGCGGACAATGGGCCGTTTTGACTTTTGTTTTTGACAATCATACATTATTCAGCTACACGCATTTTCCCCAAAAATTGTTACGGGCTACTAAACAAAATGCACGCAATAAAACGGAGTTACTTCTCTATTTGTTTATTGACATTAATGAACGCGTGACCGGACGTGTCAACAGGTAAAGTTTAAAAAAAAAGATAATAACATAGAATAACCCTCGGTGAACGGTTAATTGTTTGCACAGCTAATGAATTAATAGTAAACAGTAAGCTTGGTGCTTATATTTATTTATAGAGAATCGGATAGATTGTTCAAAATTAAATTGCTTTAATAGTTTATAATAGTTTATTATAAATATATTTTTGAAGTAGTACTGTTGATTATAAATATTACTAACTATTTATCAATATAGTGATACACTGCATTATACTATTATAGGCGATATTAAATATTTGGCTGATCGTAAATAATATTAAATAAAAACTAATTTTGTGAGTATCACCTAGAATATGTAGGTATATCATATATGAATATCAGATGGTCTCAGTTTCCAGCTGCTGAGGTTTTTCAGATCAATAATATGTATAGGTACAATGGATTGGTATTTAACTTATTCTAATGTTGAGATACGATATTTTAATATTAATAATTCTTAAGCTTATAGGTACTTCAGCACAGTTTATATAGTATAATGATATTAGGAAGTTAACAATAAATAATGAAAGATTGCACAAGTCAAAATTATTATTTTTGTCTATATTATTTAAATACACTGACTGCTGAGTGCAGAAGTAGGTATATTAATTTAATATTATTATAGCCAAATTAAGTATCACCTTAAGTCTAACATGATAACATATTTCAATAATTGTTTTATATTTTTATTAAGATAGCAATATTATTAACTATCAATTAAATAGTTAGTATTTGACGTGGTCGACCGTATAATTTCTTAGCACAGTAACGAAGTTCGAATAATAACTATCCATTGAATAGTGGTATCCTATAATAATAATATATTATAATTCTTGCACTAAGTTTTATTCGAGACACGCGCTAAAATATTGTAGTCGAGCAGTAAATAACAGTAATAATATTCGGTGTGTGTGCATCTTGAGAGTGTGGTGTGGTGGCATATTATAATATAATGGCATATCAATGAGTTCTGTGAACGAGGTTTTCGCGGGGAAAACATGTTCATCGAGTATATGATAATAATAATAATAATAATAATAATAGTAATAATAATAACAATAATAAACTGCTGCAGCGTACAGTCGAGGGTCCGTCGAGAGGGGGCACACGTCCCTTTTATGGTTATTGTATGAACCTTATAATATAATGTTATATTGTGCAAATGGCGCATTGATGGAGTGAAGCCGGTTGCTGCGATCATCGACATACACACACACACACACACACATACACATAAACACATAAGTCAAACTGACTTTGCCGGAGTTGCGCTGCACACAATGATCAGCAGGGAGTCTTTGGGCAGATGCACGTATACACACACACACGCTACACACAGACGTTCCTCAAGCACGTCCCTGTCGAACAGAGAGTGCGTTATGATAGTTTTTTTTTTTAAAATATACATGCCTACCTATATAATTCATCGCGAGAACGGCGTACATATTATTATAAACATAAAATGATACGTATTATGTTCTAAAGACGTTGGTGCAGTGATCACCGACCGTGTTTCCTATACGTTAAGTATATTTTACGTATATACAGTATGTACGTAGTACGTATATGTGACGATGCCGACGGCGGCGGCAAGCGCAGACCGCAGTAAAACGTTTCACTTGTAGCCGGAAAGCCAGCGCACGTTTCGCCCGAGAAAAGCCTCTCGAAACGCACGAGCTAACACGCACCGCGACGATTTGCCGGCCGAACTGAGGCCCCGATGGTATTGGTGTTGATGTGACGGGGGTGTGAAGCGGGGGGGTATTTTTTCGATATTTTGGATTAGGGTGGCTGCGTCGTTGTCGTCGTCACAAACAACCGTATAACAACTTGCAGTTAAAATAAATCGATGCTTAGAGATTTTCCACAATGTATATTGTCATCATTATTTCTATTACATAATATTATACTGGATTTTAACGACGATGAGTGCATTATATTATTATTATACGAGTACCTTAGGTATAATTAAGGCGAAATTGCCCGCAAAATAAACGTTCTCTTAACGTCGAAATCGATCTTTCGTTTTTAATTACCTACTCGTGTTCTAAAGTTGTATACTACTTTTTTTAATAATAATAATATGTACGCGTTCTTTCGTTGCGCTTTATGAGATTTGACTAAACTCTCAAGTGTTTTTTCCTTTTAAATTTTAAGCTTCCTGGCGTTACG
This sequence comes from Myzus persicae, assembly GCF_001856785.1. Lineage (NCBI taxonomy): Eukaryota > Metazoa > Arthropoda > Insecta > Hemiptera > Aphididae > Myzus > Myzus persicae. The sequence goes on from NW_019103933.1 coordinate 1,351,459, forward strand.
ATTGTCTTATAAAAAAATATGCACGATATCTAAAGGTACGCAATAAATGTACATCTACTTAACGAGCATTATTATTGTAATATTGTAATATTATACGCTTATGCCGTTTATGGCCGTATTAAATTCTTATGGGTACGATTAAATGAAGATTATTATCGCCTATCGGGTCCACTAGAAAAAAACTTGCACAGTTATACTGCATTTTTGACAGTTGTTTGAATAATCCGGATTAAATTATAAATGATCATATATAATATTAGTTTTAAAATATATTTCAATTAACTTTATTTGGATTTTAGAATTCAATCTGTACATCAGAATTTGAATCAAGCTTTATAATAGTGTATCAGAACAAATTTATAATTTACATTGATTTCAAAATCCATATGAGGTACCAACTACCAGCTACCTAGTAGGGCAAATTAATAAATACAATTAATTGGAGTTAGTTTACATAAGAATGTTGTCTAAGCTATAATTTAATAGTTTACAAACAATAAATAATTCAACTCTTAGATCTTAATATTATATGTATTCAATTTATCATAATGCACAGTTAGAGTTTTTTTCTTATTTATAGATTCCAGTTTGTATTTTGTAACTGGTGAAAACATAGTTTTAGGCATACCTATATAAATAGTTAATATTAAATTCTATCAATCGAATGATAAGAAATATTGTATTAGTTTATTTTAACTTAAAACCGTGTTAACGACGCCATATAATACAGGGATAATGCGGGATTAAACAAAAACATTTTAAATTAACTTTGTGGATTTATTTTCAAATTATCGGAAGAATCTAAATTATTACAGTAGTAATTTAAACCGGGTAATTAGGATATTAAGTTCGTTAAAAAATTAAGTTTTTAACTTGACTTGAAATGTTTAACTAGTTAATGCAATCGTTGTACCGAACTTATACAAATTTAGGAGAAAGTAAAACAATCATGAAACATAAAAAATCGATGTCAGTATTTGAAATCTAAATAATTGCGGACGACTATTTGCTATATAATAATGTTTACCTGTCCTATTTTTTCATTCACGAAAATATTTTGTAATGCAAATCTGTAAAAGTTATTCTTAGTATAAAAGTGTTGAAATGCAATAGGTTATTAAAAATAATAAAACTGATGAAGTAATAAAAATGTTGTCTTAATTAGGATATTTTATAATAATATGCAACCGAACACATTATTTTGTTTTAATTGTAGACCCCGAAATATGGCTCAGAATATTAGATAATAGATTATAGTAACAGTGTTAATTACGAATAAAATAATATAAAAACGTACACAGCGAGTGATTTAGAAACCAGCAATGTCGATACTTATTTGGTTATTTACATACTATATATGTATACATTGTGCTTGGTTAAAGTGGCAGTTGTGAGTTGATTGACTATTAGGATGCAAACGAAATCTGGGTTAATTGGTTTTCCGGTAAGCGATTATCTCAAAACGAATGTCGTTGAAAAAAAGTTAAAACTAGCAAAATGCTCGTTTCACAGTTAAATTTTTTTTCGGTTTCGGATCGATTATTATTTCGAACGAGTCTGAAATGCAATGTCGTCGAGACTGTGGTGGACATAATATTCTAGTATTATTATATTATAGTGTAAGTATACCAAAGCGTCTTATTATGATAGCAATATACGTGGTATATGTATTATTATATGTTTCATCAGTAGTGGACGTGATGGGCGAATTATTATTGTTTTTACTCTATAAGTACCTACAAATCGTAATAATGTACAAACACTTATAATGATTGTACGACAAGAGATCGGTCAAACCTTATTAATGATAGAATGTATTTTCCGAGTGCATTATTCCGGGTCTATTTTGGAACCAGCACTGGCATACCTATATGTATATTTAGTATTTATTATAATAAACAATAAGCACGTCGCGAGTACTGTCCATTCTTTAACTATTATAATATGTACTGTATATAATAATAATAATAATAATAATTATTATTTTAATATTGCCGTGTTTATACGGTACTACGGCTTTAGAAGAGAGCGCTACGCGATTGGTCGCGTTTTAATGGTATTTGGCGCGTCCGATTGGCCGGATACGCGGCGTCGGGGTGGAATTATTGCCGTTATATATTATTATGATTATCGTAAGGGGTGCGCGACCCTTAGTCCTCGTCGTCGTTATTCCGCCACTATGAGCCACCAGTGACAGACCCGCGTATTACATACACCGTTGTCGTAATCGCGGATTATGCGTGTACAATATAGTTTGCGTACATGGAAAATTACATTATATTAGGTGCCCTCTTTTCGCTATATGTTTTTATAGCTCGTTGAAAAACTTATAGTGCTTCCCTCAAAAAAAAAAATGGACCGAGGTGTTTTTTTTTATTTTTTATTCTCAGTCGTATTTTTAACATTCACGTCAACATAATATTATATTAGATATACAAGAAAAATTAATGAAAGATTTTCAGACAACTTTTTTTCTAGATTCATAAAAGTCATGTCATATTATATTGAATGTATGACGCAATACGTATAGCTCAAAAGTATAAGGGATAAGACATACACCTATGGGTGTCCTTATTTGTTTGGTTGAAATATATAATATAAAATGTGTGGTACCTAAGTATAGCTTGTAGAAAATATTAGAATATATGCCCAAACGATTGTAAATTTTTGCAAACTAATCATTAGTAAATCTACTAATCTAACTGTGAACTACAGTTTTTGTTGATAATAAGTCACAACAAAATATTCTAACTAGTTTCTTATTCTTAATTACATTTTTTATTTATATCTATCCAGCGAGATAACTTTAAATATAGGTACTTAGGTACTTAAAATTATAGAGGTAAGATTATAGATTTCAATTCTTAAAAATAATAAGGCTTCGGCTTAAACCGAAATAAGCCAGTAGTATTATTGGCTAATTCATTTTTTTAATACTTAAAAAGAAAAACACACACCATTATACAGATTATATGAATATATTTTAATGTAAAGATATTCCTATGAACTATTATTATATGTTTTGAGAATAAAACTTATTTCATATCCGTATAAAAATATTTATATTGTAATTATTTTTACCATAAAAAAGAATAACATAATATTTATTTGTATTTTATTATCAAGTTATTGCCTACTTATTATATATTTAGATTGAAATCTTCATGCTTCTATTAATTTCATAATTCGTATTTACCTAAGTAAAAAGGATTTATTATAAATTAAGATCAAAAATATCTTGTAATTAATATAACGAAAAACCTTTTCTATCTCTAAATATCGGATCAGATTTTATTAGAGGTTATTTTAGATTCAGTTCTACTTTCGTAGTATATATGAATAGATTAAAATACTTAATCATGAAAATGTAAAAAAGGATAACCCGAAATGACAAATACTTTTGGACACAAATTTCGGACACATATATTTTGATCCACAGCATCATACTGGTATAACTGCAGCGTATATTTATACATATATTTACCATATTGAGCATGTAGTAAGTACAAGAATACAAGAATGAAATTTCACGAATTTAATATTCGAGCATATTATATTCGTTCAGCCATATTATTGCGACACTATAGGACACATTTTGTGGTGTGACGTTTGTGGTTATATAATGTTGTTAAAGTGTTTAGCATGACGCGGGTTCAGTTTACCGTGGCAAATCTGCGGTTTTCGAGTGGATACTGGAGAGGGGAAGATTGGAAAACGCCATTGTGCTTACGTGTGTTTTTATTATTTTCCCCTCCAGTTCAGTGTCTAGTTTTCGCCGTGTACGAAACGCTCGATAGATAAAAAAAAAAATACAACTGAGCCAATATTTATATTCGGCTCTCTCGGCGACAATGCCTACGTCCTACATATATATATTATGTAGTATGGCACTCTCGATTTATCTATTTGTACGCCACGGTATCTATAATGAACGTGGTAATTAAATTGTCTCGTTGTACTTTGTCATCGGATACCGCACGCATATAGCCGCCCTCGTACTAGCTCGATGCTTGAAACGTTGCAAACCCGACATATGTGACGCAGATAACATCTTCGGATCACTGCATATTTTACTTACGATGATGTACTGTCCACACCCTCGGTCGATTTGTCACATTTAATAAACCATCGTCGTCGGATTTTCACAAACGCTCCGACAGGGAGAGGGCCAGTTATTGGGGTAGATTGTCATCTCGACCACAAGTACGGCGTCATTAGACACGGCGACCTTTATATTATCGAGCAATAAAAACCGATGGAAACAGCGCATAACGCCCATACGGTGTTCGCATGATGGTATAACATGTAGTGACTGGTAAAATGCGCGGAGATTCTGGCTAGCTGTCGCACGCGAAAAACTCCAAAGGGGTACAATTTTCCACGGTTTTCCGGTCGAAACGAAAGGCGGCGGGCAGGCGGCATAGCCGGTGTGTGGATGCGAGTTTGTGTGTGTGTGTGTGTGTGTGTGTGTGTGTGTGTGTGTGTGTGTCAAGGAGGAAGTCGAGAAAAGTGCCTTGGTTGGAGGAGAAGACGCCGACGGGGGTGAATGGCTGCTCAAAGGGTCGAGAGAGAAAAAAAGAAGGGAGAGATCGATATCGCAAAGAATCCAGCGCACGTCTCTTTTCCCATTTGCCGTGTCGGCGTGTGCGCGTATACATATAATATATATATATATATATATATTATATTTTACGACTACGTTCGACAAAAGTGTTTTTTTCTTCTATTTTCTTTAAGCACACACACACTCACACACACGCATGCACACATATATATGTTTATAATATATACACGGTTTACATTCGTTTTCCTGTACGTGCACACAATTATATATACTCTCGTGCAGCCGTATTCGACCGTGTCCGCCAAAACAGCTCCTGCGATCCAGCGCGTTTGTTGAACATAACTGCAGCGTTATCCATGTTAAACAATATTATAATATACTTGTTGACGAGGAATCGTATCACTCGTATAATATGATTTTCGCAGGTACTCGTGTTATATCCATATCTGAACCTTGTAAACAGTTGTGCGCGGGTGGTGTTTTGACTCTGACGCTCGCTCTCGATTTGAACGCCTTGAGCCACTATTATAATAATACAGTTGCTGCTGCTGTTACGTCGAAACTCGCCACTGTGAAATGTGATTTTCGAATGGTGCGCGCCGTTAAACGAAAGGGACGGGTCATTGAGTCATCGAGTCATCACGATTCCGTGCGCAGAGTGTTATCGTTTTCAGATTAGCCTTTTTCGACTCAATCGCACGGAAATGATAAATGGCCGTATGTACGGGTGTGTACACTGAGTGTGTGTGTATATATACATGCCCGGGGCGCGCGCCCGCCACTGGAATAAAAAGACCTCTCTGACATGAAGTGCGAGGGTGTGAAAAACGCGCACACAACAGGTTGCGCGTTTCCGCCTCGACTTTATGAAGATAATGATATTAATAATAATAACACGACCCGATGATTTTCGCAGCACAACAGATGTGCCGCCGCCGCCGGTCTTTCCGTTTCGACTGGCCGTCAATGATTAACAGCCTCGGACGACGACAACGACGATGATCGATAACAATGCGAGTTTAGTGAAGCTTAAACAGTGTAATGTGTTGTGTATTATTCGATGTTCAAGGGTCTACTCCGGATTTTTTTTCCAGCGCCGAATATTCAAAATAGACATAGTCGATGAACATTATTTTATCATGTATCGTGTTACTGTAAGGGGTGTTTTCACGTGTATTTTTGTACTTGATTGGGCGTGTATAATATCATTAGTACAATAAATAATAATAGTATCGTGTTTAATTAATGATAGTTTTACAACTCAATTCTCGGTAATTTTAACTATTTATTTGGCTTAAAAGTATTTCAAATTTTTTTAAAACGTCTTATGAAAAAATGTAAAAATATTTACATGTTAATAGTTATTTTGAATTTTGAGAATTCTACAGTGTAATATTATGGAATAAAATATGAATTCTTATTTGTACAATATATGAAGTAATTATTAATTTCTGTATGTGTGTTCAAAAAGTTTTTAAACGTGGGTACATACCCAATGTAATTGGTATTTTTTTTTTGGGGTGTGATATTATTATAGTTTAATTTTATATTATATTATTACATATAATATTATAATAGTATTGGTTATTATCAGTAATTTGAATTGAAAATTTCTTAACGCCAAGATACCATTACGTAATTTCCTGTTGTCGTTTTCACTGTAGGTCCTTCTTTGTTCCATGACGAATCTTATGAATCCACGTTTGATTTGTTAGCACATACTACCTATATACCGACTACCACCTTTCGGATACCAGTAGGCTATGGAATAAAGTGCTATTTGCATTGACAATTGGACAGTATTATTATTATCATCTACGACAAATCGTACAATCATGTCGGACTTCAAAAGTAAAAAGTTTCATACTTTCGTTTGATACAGCCACATAATATTATATCGGTATTATAACTCTCCTGTATAGTAAATGTGCTTGCTTCAGTCGCATATATATTTATTATAGAGTTGTATTGGTAAGGAATTTTATTAAAACGCCGTCGAATCCCATGGGTGCAGTCGCTTCTACTACTTTGCGATTAATAAAAACATATATACTACCAGCTCCCCCCCCTCCGTTCATATTCCAATCCCTGGGCGTTACACCCTTTTTATTGTTATTGCTTTCTATCACCATCTAATCATGTAATCTCTAATGGCCCCTCGATCAAGTTACTGTAATAACCCAGTGGTCTTTATCTTAATCAAACAAGTTGTTGAATTTAAAATAAAGGGAATAAAATGATATTTTTGACATATGGGCTATTATTATCAGGGCTATTTGAAAAGAAATGTTGCAAATATTTATAATAAATCAAATTAAATATAAAATCAAATTTTAAAAACATGCAATGAAATAATTGTTATTCCGTATTCGTCTTTAATTATCATTATTTTATTTAAAATACAAATGTCCACATAATATACACTGGGTTATTATAGCAGGTACGAGTGTTATTCCTATATACTATTATACATTTATACTCAATATAATAATAATCTACCTCTACTCATAAATCGAGAGAAAAATTACTTACCCCTATTATTAAAGAGTTTTAATAATATGTATACAACTATCACATTATGCCTTAATCTATTTTATAAAAAAAGTAATGATCAATTTCACTTACCGATTGATTGACGAAACGCTGGGTACGTTGTCTTGAGTACAAACTCCTTCAGCCAACAGTCTGTCTCGGATTTCCCAAGCAAACATAGTAGGATTCTCTCGCTTGTAGTTCGCTATGGAATCTACAACAGGCGCAGTTGCCACTTTGGGTTTGCTACCTCCGATTACTCCGGCTTTGAAACTTCCAGTTTCGTAATACCTGAAAATGGACAAAATGTAACATTCGATGACTCAATATTTATAATATCACATCATAATATTATATAGGTAATTATATTTGTATGATGGCAATGGAGACCACGAGCATTTTGAGTTATTCGTGATCACCGCATTTGGTTTTCTGTAAAAGGCACACCTCCGAGTGCTGCAAAAAACAATGCGTCCTTTTTACCATATGAAAGGCCTTCTCCCCGCGACGGTGGTCATCACCAGGATATGGAAAATGACCGTTGGTCATTATATGCATATGAAGATGCCCTACTTCCGGGACACGATCCCGTTTAAAACAAAGGAGCTATATAGTGATTATTTATTATAGTAATAATATACGCGCAGACACACACATAACATTATATATTATCATTGTGTTTGGAAGATTGTAATTTTTTTCGTCCTTTCCACGTCCCGTGTATGCAGTATATAGAAAATGCAGATTTTAGTCTATTCATGTAGGTCCGACCATTGTTTCCGGTGCTTTTAAAAACGACTCTGAAAAGTATTTGCATGCCGGGCGTGGAACGCGGTGAAATGTTAATATCGCTGACGCTGTTTAGTCCGAGTATTGAAAATAATGTTCAGCGCTTTTTTTTAAAAAAAAAAAAACGAAAAAATGCATAACTGCTAGAAAAAAATTAGTTAGGTTGCTATTAAAACAGTTCAATTAACACGCCACAGTGATCGCGTTGACAATATTGTCTCGACGCATTAAAAACGCAAAGTTCAGAGCAGCTTAATTGGAACAAACGAGTCGTTAAATTAGAACTGTGTTTCTAAAGCGGTGTATTTTTTCGACCCCAAAATCTCCGTATCTAAAGTGGTATTTTTAGTACATAGCAGTTTGTCAATGTCTACACCTGAGCCAAAATCACGGAGAGTCGAAAATACGATCCGCTGTACACGAATCACAAAGAGTTTAGAGTCATTTTTTTATCCGAAAAAATACACAGACTCGAAAATATATTATTATTCTTGGACGCGCGGTCGGCGAGATACGATTATTAATTCACCCGTCCCTCCCCGCCCCGGCCGGACCCTCCACACCGCCGACCAGGTTACAGTCCCCACACGATATTATAATATTATTATTGTGTATCATACTGAATAAAAATACCTATGTGGCGTGCTGTTTATAACGATCCAGGAGCTCGTCTTCATAATACCAACGGCCACAAAAATATTGTGTAGGTGACTGTTACGACTTACACATAAGCAACCGCGGTATATTACACTCCACCTACCACTACCAATAGTATAATATTATTATTAAAATACCAAGTGTCGTACAATTGCCCTGCAGGTACTAATAATAAATTAATATTATATATCGTACACGATAATATTATTTATGATATCATATTAATATGCATATATATTAGGTGTCATTGTACAATGTGACTAGCAGGTCGGATTGAAACCGCCAGATATATCGCTGTAGAATTTTCACGAATTTATCAATATTATGCACGGTCCCGTCGGCGGCCAACCCTTCCGCGTGTGCGTTAGAAATCGCATAATAATATTATTTAATATAATCGAGACTCATTGTTCGCGGGACGGGCGTATACAACGATTTTTCACGGTTGTTTTTGCCACCGCGGTCTATAAATGTATATGTGTCGACCCTATGTAGAATAATATAATAATTTCGTCGCGTATATTATTATTATTATTATTATTATTATTATTATTATAGGTCTCTGCCGACCGAACTAAAACTGTATTATACACCACCGCGTGCGCGTATATATAGAGCTAACTCAATTTTGCACTTAGCCTGGGCACGCGCGCGCAGGCGGTGACACTTCCCAGAAGCCGCCGCACGGATATAATACACGCGGCCGCGGTTAATGTTATTATAAAACTCGCGTCGGGCGGAAACTTGCGGCTAAGGGATGAGAGAAGGTGGTGGTGGTGGTGGTGGTGGTGGTAGTGGTAGTGGTGGAAGAAACGGATCGGATGGGAGATGCTCTCTAAGCGATACGCATACGATACGACGCAGTGGCAGTAAAATAATATTTAAAATACAAAAACCAAACGAAAAAGAGAAACACTTTTCGATTGTATATTATAACACCCACAGTTCTCTCGCCACAGTTGTTGAAAGTCGATTTTTTTCGTATTTTTGTTAATACTGCATCACGCACCCGCAGCTATACATGGACGCACATTTTTGAACTATTGACGACTGTTTTGGTATAATATATTATATTATGGCTTTTCGTTATAATAAAGCTGCTTGTGTTGACACGATTTAATTTGTAGGCATGTTGGGGGAACTTGGGTACGCTTGATATACAGTATTATTTAAATGATTCCCAAATGTAGACAAAATGCGATTTCCTGCAGTCGGGCTTCCATCGAGTTTTTGCTGTTGAGATTGCGTCTGAAGCAAGGTATACGTATATATACGTGTTGGCAATTTGGTATACATCGATCATATATTATTTATAAGTACACGAATAACTTTGATGACGGTTATTATCATTATAATGGTATGAAAATATTTTATGATATTTATATAATCGAAAGGCCGACGTGTTCGATTGCCGAGTATTATCATATAAATTAATATATAACATATAATTTACAATTTTAAATCGAATTTCGGGCACTTCTGTCACGAAAATATAATACAAACAAGTATATAATCTATATTATAATATATTGTATTATATGTGTGTAGACTATGTATAGACACAATATGAAGTTTGCGTACTTGATATTTTTTTTGGGTAGGTCCACTTGTGCCTTAATGCATAATGCATGTAATACACCAGCACGCGTAACCCGTTTCCGCGAACAAAAAAAAATAAATGGCAAAAAGATTCGCGTATAGAGGAGCGTACGGAAAAGAGAGAACCGGAGAGTAACATAAAAATTAATAGCGGCGACATGGTTTTTACGACCTTCTCTATTTTATTAGGGTATGTTTGTAAAAAAAAAAAACAAATACAATATATGTGTGTATATATTATTATACAGGGACGATATTGTCCCAGGAAGAACCGGAAGTGGGGGAAAAACCCGTGGACATCGGTTGCGGTCGAGGCTCGAAAGAGTAGATCCATTATCTTGGTTCCGGTATACTATGGTAATTGTTTCATATATTGAATTGAACGTTACTAAAAAATATATTATATGAATACCAGGGAAGAAAGGAAATCGTCCTTAGAATCATAAAAAAGTCGGTGGTTGTTTATTTTAAAAGGTTTTTAATCTAGTGGTAAATATATAATATAATATCTGCTTGTTCTCGGTGCACGCTAGTGAGGATGGTTTTAAATACTGAGTAGCTGATGTGACTATAGATATACGAACATTATTCCGGAGAAATAAATACTATAATATCATAGACACTGGAATTTATTACCGTCGGTAAGTCGCAGGACATCATTCTTTTACCGCCCTTGGTATCGGAATAGCCAAGTGATAATTATAGATCCCGGGGTCACCAAATGATGGATCGTGGACAAATTTTATATTTTATATTTAAAAAAAAAAATGGTAAAAACCGAAATAATTGTACGTTTTAATGTTTGATTCATAATTTTTGTTCGTTGGTTTTTATATCGACGTCAACAATTTTGATAGCCAACGATCAATTTTCAAATTCCCATCGGGGCATTTCAGAAGTATTAATTGATGACCCCTGATATGGACACAGGACAGTACTATAGTATGCAAAACAGTTCGATCCATACTAGGTGATTGGAAAAAACGATCGCTTTTCCGTTGTTTTGCAATAATTATATTACCTGGACAAGATTTTCGAAACGCATCCGTGAGAAACTCTTAGCTGTCTGGATATGTCACACGGTCTGGTCCCGTTGTGAGCCAGTTCCACTATCCTTTGCCTGACCAGGTCCGGTAACGGTCGGCCGTTTACGAACACTCCGCCCAGTTGATTTACACCGCCGTGACCTGCGAACGACAATAAATAATAATCTGTTAGTGTGTACACGTTAAATAGCCTTGGCGAAGATATTATACAAAACAAAAGGATCGATTTCAAGTATTAAATATTATTATGTACCTATATATATATTATAATATATTATATCGTGGACAACAATAATATATATCGCAGTAGGTACTGTATATAAATAATATTATCGTTGTACGGGTACACGAGTACCTACACGACGACGATTCGATCAACGCGTTATTCTTTTGTTATCGTGCCGTCTTCGCGTATATAATATATATATACACAGGTTATTATCGGATGCCATGTTATGTATATAAAATACATATACATAACGCATGTATAATATATATCACACCGCAAAACTCCGAGAAAAAAAAAAATCGCCAAAAACCGATAATTATTACACACATACGCCTAAGTATACTTATACGCCGAACGATTGTCGCGCGTACATATTATTATTATTATAGGTATATACCGCAATCACGTATTGTCCCGGTTTTTTATCCGCTAATATGATATATTATTATTATTATTATTATTATTATTATTATAATATCACATTGGGTGTACATTCCGAACGTCCACTTCACACGCAATTGTTGCACTGCGACGACCATTATCCCCATCGCGACGTGACGTTAAAAACAATAAAAATATTATTATAATAGGCAGGTACCTATATATTATAATATTATACGTGTGACTGCAACCGCGGTATAATATTTGTGCAACGACAATATTATTATCATGACGATTGGATATGATGGAAACGGTACTATATACCATTATAATAATAAAGAATAATGATCGATTTTCGGTTTACTGTCTCTTGCGGGAAAACAAATTTGGCTGCATTAAATACATTTTTTGTGTACTATTACGCTATAAAAATATACGATAATGATTTAAAATAATTATACATAATAATAGTAATCGTATCGCTGTGTACACTTATTTACGGGTGCCATTTAAGCCCGTCGTTTTAATTAAAACATCTGGTCGCATTGTTGCAAGGGCGCGTGCGGCGGTTTAATACAATCATTTTGTTTACAACGAGCACACACACACACAATAATAATGTACATAATGAGTGGCGGTCGGAGGACGGTCCGAATCGGACGGTCGAAAAGTGTGAAAAGGTCCGGTTCGGCCGGCCAACAATATAATAACACCGTATATCTGTATATAGTGATAATAATAATAATAATACGAATATCGTACGAAAAATCTATCGTGCTGGGTCGTTTGCACGTGTGTGGGTGTGTATGTGTGTGTGTGTGTGTGTTGAAATGCATGTTTGTGTATAATAATAATAATGATACTCGTATGTGTGTGCTTGTGGGTGTGGTACGTGGCGTTTACGATTACAAACAAAACTACCCGCAGTCGTGTGCCCGCGTATCAGATGGTCTAACGAGATAATCTCGTTTGGGGCTTTGCGGGGGTCGGCCGACGAATTAAGCAGATTATCCTCGAGCACCGACGACGGGGTTAAGAGGGCGGTGGCTATTAAGGGTCGACATGTTGTGGCTCTCGAGTCTCCGCGCCGCCGTGAAAACAATAAACCTCCGCTAATTTATATTTATATATACGCGTAAATAATATACCTACTACTACAACTGCCGGCACCTCTGCAGCACTTGTAATACTCACCTACTATATTATACGCGGTACACGCGACTACGGCTCGCTTGTTGTGTCCGGTGAAGAGCCCACTCGATCGCGACGACCCGTAAACATACCGCGGTCGAATCGAACGCTACTCAATAATATAGTGTACAATAATGTAGCAGTGCAATAATGTTCAACAATTCTGAAATCGCGTATAGATTATGGAACAAAAATATATTTGGTATAGGTGATAAACTGATAAATGTATACGACCAGGTACAATACACGATGGGATACATCAATATCGTAGTGTACCTACAATAAACTTATATACCAATCTATGTATAGTATGTACCATATACCATATATATTATATTTTATTTACTTTTTAGGTACCGCCACCGTCTAACGAAACTTTGTATCGTTGCCATTTCGAGTCGCGTATACAATTCAATTAAAAAAAACGAAATAATAAAATACGTGAACTCCGGTGGTCGATATAGACGTAAAAAAACGAGCTATGTTGTGTGCATTAAAAGATAAACTGCCCACATTGGATCGGTTTTTGTTGCGAAAACAATCAGTAACTTTTCCAACACGGAGATTGCAGTTTTATCCCTGTTAAGAGTGTTTGGCCCTTTGGGATTACTCGCCCTTGTTGCTTTTAATGAATCTACCCTACAGAATCGAGTGTCGATTAAAGGGCCACGCGCGCGCACACCACTTGATGTGTGTGCAATGTTTATATTGGTCGCCCCGTGTCTGAAATATAATCATGATGATGATATATCATTATCGATATTACAACGAATTACTTCGGATACTTACTGGATTAGAAAAATAAGTACATTTGCCTAACGTCGATTGATTAAATTTTCTATTTCTTGAACTTAAGTATAATTAAGTAACATATGTTATGACAGAACGATACCGGTTACTCTGAATTTTGAAAATGTTACAATTTTAGATTATAGTGAAAATAATGAGTAATTTATTGTTCAGTATATTAACTGAAAAACTAATTTTATTTTTATTTTTTAATTATAAGTCGAGTCCGACCGATTTTAAAATTTTAATACAATTTAAATTTAAATGTATACTGGCATGATAAACACACAAAAGCAAAGACCAACAAAAATAGCTTCAACTGCAGTGATGATCCCCATACAGCGGCAGTTTCGGTAATTTGTGGTTAATTAAATCTTTTATTTTTGGGATACAAAAGTGAATATTTGTCCGGTCTACAAGACAATCAAGAGCCGTTGTCGTCTACCCGAATGGACCGCGAAGTAATCTTAATTGGACGGTACCAAATATCGTGCCAGGACAGTTGCATACGTTGTATTATTATTGTGCCAATCAAGCCCGAGCGCTTTTTTTTCCGGCTAATTGGTACGAGTGTACCTCTGCGACAGAATTAAAACAAACACACAATAATATTTCGAGTAAGATATCGCTATATTGTCGTCTTCCCAGTAGACGGTCGTATGATTGCCTTCGATTTTGATAACTTTTGGGGGGTATGTATTACCTATATATTACCTATATTTGCGGTGCGCGCGTGAATAATCGCATGTAATGGGTAATCTACACAACAACAGTAGGTCAATCAAATCGTGCACAGTGTATGTAATAGTCGAACTGGCCAATGAAAACACAATAATATCAGTGGTTATATACATAAGATACGATTAAAATTCATTTTTTTTTTTTTTGCTTTTACTGACTATCTAGGCCCTTTGCAGTCAATATTAATTTCATCCACTCTTCTCTGCCATATACGCATGATCTAGATCATAGATCTTTCTCCATTCCACTCTGGTCTCAAGTCCATTAATTACTTTTAAACTATATCTACGATTATATTATTAATAATTATTTTTTTTATACTGTGATCGGGTGCGCCACTGGCATCACATAATAACGGTATTGGAAATATGACATTTTTGTCACCAAATATTTTAGGACTTATACAAACACACTATAAGTATATAATATGCGTGTGAACCGCAATAATTCATGATTTGTGATATTTTATCACTGTGTCTTTAGGCCTGTATTATTATATCGAGACACTGATTATAAGCAGGACGAAACGTCCCCAACAAGGTTTACGCACGGCAAAGGACCTACACATTTTTACTGCACTATATTATATTCGTTCGAAACGAATCGTTTAGACATCAAGACATCTACAGTTACTTGGACATAACTTCACAAGTATTACATGTTAGGTAGATTATATTATATGGCCATCATAACTCTGGCAACGAAATAAGAGACAACCTAGGTCCAACGAAATTGCGATATACCGTTTACCGTCCGGTACACGGGAACTGCGAAATCGTACAACATTACACACGATTTACTCGCGGTACTCACAAGTGTAGTATTCCATCATGTTCTGGTTGTACCGGTACGCAGCCGTCGACAGGTCCATGGCCGGCCTGAGCGCGGAGAACAGCCCGATGTTGCAGGACGGGTCCAGTTTGGTGGCGGCCGCGCCGAGTTCACCGACAACGGAATCGCCGCCTAGCACCATGCCGGCACATAACACGCACGCGACGAACACGAGTCGCGAGGGGGTGTATAATTTGGGGGGGAGCGGGGGAGAAACCGTGTGACCGATGCGATGTGCGACGACGATGACGACGAGACGTAGAGGCGACGAGACGACGAGACGACGACGACGACGACGACGACGACGAGCACGACTAACGGTGTGCGTGTGTGCGCGCGCGACGACGTGCACAATATGTGTATCCGCCGCCGCCGACGACCGGCCGGGGTGGCTTATGTGCGGCGGCGGCCGTGTCGTCGTCGTGGTGCCTATATGCCGCTGCCGGTGGGCGGGACAAAGGGATTTTCGCGGTGGGGACAGCCCCCTCCCCGCCGACGCCTCCGCATACCCCCGTCGTCTACACAAGCAGTGCGGAGTCTGATTTTTCATCTTTTTCTCCTCTTGTATATTATACTATAATCGTGTTATTCTATTTATTATCTCTATCTCTTTTTGCATATATTATACATAGTATTATAATACACTATTGCCGGCGCAGCCAGAGAGATTTTCGAGAAAAAATGAGATGGATACGCAAAAAATAATAAAAAAATATAAATTTTTCTTTCGACCGACGGATTTTTAAAGATTGCAGATGATAAAATTCCGACTTCAAGTAAGGTTTCTCCAATACCAGCTATAAAATATTAACTTTAGCATAACCTACTGACAATAATATGATACCACTATCTAAACTTGGTTCGGGAGACTGCAGTTTAGTACCTACGATATGTTTGGTAAAATGTCGGTTTTTCGAAATTGGTTTTTTTTTAATCATTTTCATCCCAGACGACAGCAAGTTGTCAAATTATACGTTGTAGTGCATTGCACGCTATATCTTGTATTGAGTGTATTAATCCTGCAGTTTACTAGGATTATGTGAAGAAAACAATTTTTTATTTATTCACCGCGTCGGAGCGTGCCAAATTTGTGGGTTTCGTAAATATTTGAAAACGTCCCCGTTGGAGCCACCCCATGACGGTGCGCACTTTGATTTTTTTGGGCCCCCGTCAAAAATCCTTTCCACCGTCACCGTGTATCGCGAAAGAGACATCGGGGTGGTGGTGGATGACGCATGTGCCGCTCGGAGGTTCCTGTAGGACCCTTTGCCATTGGCCAATGGGCGGACCGGAAACCCGAAAACGCTTTACGTACGCTTTTTTCACCCTTCTCGATCTCCACGAGCGTCACCCCCTCACCGTTCCTCTCTCGCCCCCCCCCGACTTTTCCACTCTGTCGTACGCTTATACAGTGTATAATGTATACGTATACCAGTGGTGGTGGTGGGGCCGTAAATATTTAATAAGCGCCAAAAGTCGAAAAAGCCAGCACAGAGCTTTTTGTGTTATTAAACAGCGCCCGCAAAAGCTTTACGGGCTACAAAACGTTTGTTTCCATCCCGCTCGTCCTTTGTGCCGTGTAATGGTTCCTTTGGGGAATGCCAATCGAAATGCCACACATAAGGCAAAAAACCGTTTATATACATGTATACATAGATACACGATCTATACCACATACGCATAACATGTACATATATATATGTGTGTGTGTGGACGTTATTTTATTTTTCGAATTGAGGTTTGATATATACAATGATGTACACGTAAACCTACTCGTTTATAACTAGGACTTACATTTTGGTAAAAAGAGAAAAAATGCATAAACTATTAAAGGGTATAATATTATATACTTTAAAGTTATGTTATCTATATTGCCTTTTAACGTCTGCGTGGGAGAAAATCGACGGAAAAATAGAAATAACGAGGCGCACGTAAGGGACAGTCAGACACCGGACGGCCGCAGCTGCTGCAGTAATTAAATGTTTAACTTAACGCCTCCTCCTCCTCCTCCTGCAGGACCTCCGAAGCAGCAATGCTATATAATGCGAAGTGTACGCACAATCGTCCGTGACGCGTCGAGCCGGTCGGCGGCGGCGTCAATCGTTTATCGGCCGCGGCTGCGTCGAGCGTACATGCATTACGTGATTTGCGTGTGGCGGCGGCGGCGACTGCCTTTTTGGCCACCGCTACCGCTCATCAAAAGACCCGTTAAACGACGTGTGACGCTCAAATCATTTTTTCTCTTCCCCGCCTCACACATGCATTTCATTTCGCCCGCCCGCCCGCCCGCCCGCGCGCACGCGCACGCACGCACGCACGCCGCCGGACGCCGGTCTCACACGGCTGATCCCGACGCGAATTTGTCGCACGCTCGTGACGATTGTCACACTACGACACGTGAAAAACGCCACTTAACGTGTACACGCGCGCGCCGACGGTGTGTGTACCGCGTATTTGACGTGTGCGGTGCGCGGCGGTTAATGATGTGCAATGACGTGTGTTGTGTGCCCGTGTGTGTGGCTGCGCCGCGGAGTCCGGGTGGGTGGCCCACTCGATGACGGATTCGCCGGGGCGTGAGTTGCAGCGCGCGGTGTGCGCCGCACCGACGATGGTCCACGCGGTCGGCGGGTTAGGTTAAACGATAATATGATATTGCGTGATAAATCGTAGTTCTATTTATAGATATCGCCCAAAACGCACAAAAATATGACAAATTATGGGTATATACTATATTATAAATTAATTATAATAATATAAACTCGACTGAAATTTGACGGTCCCTGATATCGGTAAGGTGAGGATTTAGATATTTCTAACGGTACGTATAAGTAAGAAACAGGGCTGGCGAGAGAGACAGAGACAGTGAGTGACCGAGACCAGGGCAGAGCGGTGCTAGTGTTCCGAATTCTGATCGCGGATGATCGATCTGCCGGAACGGTGTGGTGTGGTAACTGCGGGTAGTCTTTTGACCAATGCTTAAACGCCACTGTGTTTGCGCCGGCCAAACAAATTACCTTATTCCTCAAACACTTTGAACGAAATCGTATTTTATGTTAGGCCCACATGACGGGCGCATATATTATAGAGTGTATCGACGAGGTGAGCCGACGGGACGATTGTATTATGGTCGTGCCGGAAAGTCATAAAAAAAAAAAACTTGAAAACGTTACCTGCATTGAATAGGGAAGAATAAAACACGAAAATTCTTTACATTGTCGTCATCCACTGCGTCCCTCGCAGTTTCAGACGCTGCACAAGTCGGCGGCACATAACACTATTATTATATTGTTGTGCGTGTGTCCCCCTCTCGACGGCGAGCACAATGCGGAGTTAATAAATTCGGGATTGTCACGGCTACCCCGCGTGGCTTGTGTACAGGAGGTATATATGATATGTGTGACGGCAGCCGTGTATATACTATAATAATATAATAATATATCCCTATCGATTAAACGCCAGGTTCGTTTACTCGAGCGAGATTGAGCGAGAGGGACGCGAGGAACTGCGAACCGTCGAGAGCACGCCGCGGACCGGGGGGGGGGGACACTTGATCGTAAAAGCCTGCAAAAGGTGTGTTGGCATGCAGGTATATATAATAATAATAATAATAATAGCAGTGACGCAGCTGACAGCGGCATATAGCTACCGAAAGAGGGATCCGACGATACCTATGGGTATGTATATATGTATATGTACTTGTAGTTATGTATATAAGTGTTATGAACTACATATTATATGCACATTCGGATGTTTACCGAACGATTACCATTGATCCCGGGTGAAAAAAAAATAATATTAAATGCAATATTGCTGTCCGTGCACGATACGCTATAAACAAACAAACTAGTTTGTCGAAACTCGATTCGGGGTAGATAATATTATAATAATATTATTTATAATACCATCGTCTCATCGCCGTCTCGAATATAAAAATCGTCTCCGCCCGATTCGTCGGCGCACATTTTGTATAATATGCGATGAGCATTGTTTTCGTTTACAGGTATATCTACAGTATGTTATCGAATCGCACTTTGGCTCTAACCGAATATGCGTACTACGCAGTGTGCGCCAATGTGCAGGTATATATTATTATTATGTCACGCAGATACGTGATTCTGAATTTTATATCATGCCTAGGAAATCGAAGACTATATACGAATATTATATTATTATGATTACACGTGTATCGTCGTATATAGCGTGCACCGACGACACCTAGCGACGGCGAAGGTTGCATCGGAGTTTCGATTTCAAAGCGGCTTGTGCCTTCGGGTGTGTCCGGGAATCACGAATATCTCACAGTGCTCTTGTCACACGAGTGCAATTGAATATGGCCAGTGAGGTATCGATTACGCCGGTCGCCGACCACAATGGTCCGGTTCTCTGTTCGTATTTCCTCAGCTCGTTACATTCGTACTCACTGTAGGTATACTCTCCAATTGTACACGACGAAGACGCTATAAAATAATGTAGGCTCTGGTGAGAAATTCTCACGATTCCGAAGTTTGCTGGAATATCTCTCTTCGACTTCCCCTCGATATCGCCACCACACAATGTACGCGTATAAGTATAACATTTTATTCGTATGTCCGAAGAAGCGCAAGGCGAAGCCTTAAGATAGTATGTGCACATGCTCACTGTCCCACAAACATACAGTCTTATGTACACAGCAAACACATCAGATATATCATCATATATTTAATGAATCATGTTTTTATATTATATAAGCTGAGAGTGGTCGAAGTTCTTACTTTGTCAGCGCTGCCATGGTAGCAAGAGGTGTGATGGGGTTAAGCTTCGGAAAAAATAAAATCATTTTTAAACGGTTATATTTTGGTTACCATATTCTATAGATAGTGACGTTTAACTGAAGTGCATTTTCCGTTAAAACAATACCTGTCATATTTTTATATCTTAACGAATGTCTAACAAATAATAATAATTGTTTATAGCTAAAATGATGAACATCGCACTACAATTTTCTTAACACTTATTATTATCAGGGTACTTGCACTATGCGTTCATAATATTATACAACATACACGTCATGGTATAATTGTTGAGATATTCATGTGCTCGACGACAACAAAGTTATGAATGTTTCAGAACCTAACTTTGATAATAAATATTTCGCAACTCGCTTAATATGTTTTATAATGATATTCATTCGGTCGGGTACAAAAGTGCAAAACAAGCCTTTTATAGGATTCCATTAGAGGCGCGCGAATGTAGTGGAGAAGGGAACCGTAGAAATTTAGTCGTTAAGGAAAAATTAATTCTAGGGTTTGTGAAAACGCTTTTTCTGCTTTGATCGAGGAGACGGCGGGAAGGTTTATGTGTTCAAAAGTGGTTTGTGGGGGAGGGGAGCGGTGGTTTGTTAAGTTTTTTACACACACACATCATTAATATACGTGTATATAAATAAACTGTTGATATAACATCAAATGTGTGTACTGGGGCAGCGGCGTGAGTTTGGGTAACTGGTGAAACGTTGGTTGTGGTTGTGCGGGAGGAGGATCGAGCTTGTATTTTTGCCATTACCGTTTTATGATACCGTCGTCAAAGAGATGGAGAAAGAAACGGTGTATACGCAAGGCGGGGATGCGTATACGCGGGTTTGTAGAGATGTTGGCGTAGAGGGGATGGGGTAGACGGAAAGATAAAGGCTGTTGTGGGCGGAAAGCACTTAAAAAGCTCCCCGCATTGTTTATTATACACCCGGTTTCTCAAGATTGGATTATCCCTCGGAAAACGACCGCAGAAATAAATAATACCGCGGAGGGCCGTTCACGGTCCGAGGATCAAGGATCGCACAAGCCCGCAATGCCGTTTGCAGATTATGGTCGCAACACTTTGAAACTTCACCGGTACGAGTGTACGACCTCTTCTACTCTCTTTCTCTCTCTCACACATACACACACACACACACACACACATACAGGCGTTGGCCTTTGAAATATTCGACGAAAACGCGGTCTTACTGCGAATAATGTACAAATGTATAAATGTATAAATATATATATACGAGATATATATAATGACTGGGTCGGAAAACTCTGTAGTTACTTTTATTTTTTGTATTTTTCAAAAGTAATTTCAAGATGATTTGGGAGAAACAAAAGACAGTTCGGACGAAATCGAATTTTCCCATCGGTTTTCGTCGAATTTTTTACTTTGATAAAAATTCTGAATTCGCGGTTGGACGAGTAAATTTCTCATTGTTACAGACATCTTTATTTTATGATTAGTGATTACGTTCATCGCGATTCATCACTGTCACAACGCAGTGGACTTTGATTTTTTATTACTATTATTATTATTATTATTATAAGAGCATCGTAAGTTGGATTTGACTCCGTCGGGGTTTTCTAATGAAACTGTCGTCGTCATCACCGTCGTCGTAGTGCGCTAGGTCAAATTTGAATATAATTCGCGAGACCGGCGCGCAATCAATCACGACCCCCCGGGTAAGGGGTAGTCGACGGTCCGCGAAATTAAAAAAAAAAAAAAAACAGAAAATATAATACCTCTGTTGTATGGTCGTAGAAAACCGGATCGAAAATATATACGGGGTTGCCGGGCGGGGGTACACGGTCATATTTCACAGTTGCGTGCACATTGCGGGCCACGAGCTATAGCGAGAGATGAGAACGGAGTGCTGCTGAATTTATCATTTTCAAAATAATATGACATGCCCGAAAATACGAAAAAAAAAAAAAAAATACTAACGAAATAAATATTTTATCCAAATTGAACCAACGAAATAATATTATTATGCAAGCCGAGATTAATCTGATTTATTTAATGTCTACAGAAACCATTTTTATTTTCGCCTGATGCGATTTTGTTCCTACGTTATAATTTTAAAACACAAGTTATTTATTTTTTTTTATAAATCGGAACAATACAAAGACAAATTACGATACTATATTATATATTGATCATTATTAAACCTGTCACTCAATAATATTTATAATGTCTATTTTACTAATTACATTTTGGTATAATATAAATAAATTCAACAGCATTTTTTATCAAAATTTATCATAACCATATATTGATAAAGAATTGCCAGTTCAATAGAACAAATGGATATCATTTTTCTGCAAAGTAATATTTCAATTTTGCTAGTCAGTACCAATATACTACCAAATTATAATATTATATTATTCCCTATAATATATGTGTTTAGTATTTATTATTTTATTATGATTTAATAATATTAAACATTTTCAATGGTCATACATTTATCATAAGTACTTTGTATTCATTAGTCATAAATACCATGTTTTGTAATAAATATTTCAGAGAGAATATATATTATATAGGTACATTAATGATAAATACAATTATTTTGACATTTATTAATTATTGTCAACGGTCGTAGTATAATTTTAGAGTATTTTAACAATGAAATAATTTGTTATTTTTATAGTATTGTATAATGAATATATTTTAATTATTATGATAATATTGTTTTACCAACTATACACTTATTGCATATAAATCTAAACCCTAGCGATGATTTATACATGCCTTCAGATTTAGTATCACAACACAGAACATACCACATCCAACGATTAAAATTATAATAATATATCCATCATTAAATTTCATAGATGAAAGTGCCACTAATGCATCTTTCAAACCTTTATGTTTTCAGGAAGAGCAATGCTTATTTAAATACTAAAGTATTAAAGAAAAATATATTTGATGACATTTTAGTGATTTTTAAAATATCTTGATCACGGTAAGCATATTTTTTTGTTGATTTTATTTAAAAAGATACAAAATACTTCAAAAATCAAAAAATTCTCAAATATATATTTTTTTTAATTCAAAATATTCTTTTTACAAAATAGTAGATTCCTCAATAGAATTTTTAAAAAAAATATTCGTCTTTGAACTTTAATTTATATTATTACTTAAAAAATGAAATATTAACTATAAAACCACAATTACTTACTATAATAGGTACTATTTGACTTATTATAATAAAATATAGAAAGGGCTGATGATACTTAATATTTGAAGTAAATTTAATTATAAAAGTGTTTTTCTCCAGAATTTATTTTTAAAATATTTAATTCAGATAAATAATTTTCGAATGCTAATATAGGCAATAAATTGTTTAGGTACTTATATAGAAATCGTAAACTAATTTATTTTTTAAATAAATTCTTTAGAGTTAAGAATAATAAAATTACACTTGATTATTATTTTGACTAGTTTATGTAAATATTGTTCATTTAAAAACTCAACAGCTGTTCCCGTCCATTGGCCGTAGTAAACCGAAAATAATTAGATAATCTCATACATAACGCGTTAGCGCCTGACAAGTTTTAGGATACAAAAATATGTCATCCCTGTTGGTGTTGTAAGCAAAGCGCGTCAGTTTAGGCGAAACCGGTGATATAATGTTTGTTCGATTATGACCGAGACAGTGGCTGTTCCCGTACTTGTTTAAAACGTCCAAATAAATAAATTGATTTACTTTATTATTATATTTTAATAAAATATCTCACCAGTCGTAAAAGTTTTTAAGCATTTTTATTTCTAGCGTTTTGGACAAAAAAAAATATAATAATATCGACGATATTCCACCAGCACCCTACGCCACATTGCCCCGCCTCTGTGTTCAAATGTATTTATACGCACCCCTTCTCATACACCACTTCTAGATATTTATTGCACCATTACGGAAAGTTCGTTTTCTCTCAGTTATTTTTCCTCGGCTTTTGTTATGGCCTAAAGACATAACGCACGCACCTTTTTCTTTTATTTTCTCAGTTGCTTTTTCTCTTATGTTTTTTTCTTTCGCTCCCCCGGTGTAATTTGCCAAAGTGGAAAAGCTTTGAGATGGTTACAAATCGATTTGCGGGAAAAGGCGAAAGATGCATTTTTCTCATTTCTATAATCTCACTTTTTATTTTGATAAATTCAGAATCACTCTTAGAATGGCGAACGTGAAAAGAAACTACGTACTTATACCTATATCCTATATATTATTTGCTGTCAGCGGAGTTACAAAAATGAAATTTAAAAAAAAAACTTTATTCCCACCACGAGGTAATAATACCTTTGAATATTAGCCATGAGATGTTTTGTATATTAATAATAATAATAATAATAATAATAATATCAATCACTATTACACTTTACCCTTTATACACCGCCCGAGTGTGACCAATTGGTCGAACTAGAAACAATCAATAATTGTGATAAATTTTGGATAATTTGGAACTCCCACACTGGCGGATTGTACAGGTGTCACGGAACGTTACCCGTTGTGTTTCGAAAATACGACGATTTCAGAACCAAAACAATATAATATAATAACAAAAACATCAATCGGTTCTCGATATTTTTTCTCTTTCTATTAGGTGCATTTTTTTTATTATTATTATTATTCTGCTACTGTCGCATAGATGTATGTACCCACATTCCACTGTGCTACGTGACTCGTTTGCGTTGGAAATTGATTAATAACGCTGATTTGAAAAAAACGAAGGGTCGCTAGTGCCTAGTAGCACTTGTACTTTGGTAATTCACTAAAAGCAATAATTTCCAACGGAAATGGCACCCGAGTGGTTGCGCAAAATGGAACAATTTTGTTAGAAAAAAGTAAGTAAATAAAATAAAACAATAAATCGACGAATCAAAATCAAATATACTTTCATCGCGTCGATACAAAATATATTATGATCGGAATCATACTACGGCTTTACAAAATAGTAAACTTTGTTATCATGACAAATAAAAAATGATGATAATATAAAATATACATATACATAGGTGCAAGATAAATTACAGACATTGGCCACTCGTAGTTGTATCTTTATTCTTTACTCAAAGTAGACGAGTGTGTTTTCATATTATTACATTGAAAAGTAATAAATACTAATAAATCATAGCTAGGCTGAGGTATTTGTTTTATTCAGAAATATTTTATGAATTACTGTTGACGGTCACTTATCCTTACATTAACACTAAATATTGAATAAAACACAAATTCCTAGTAGGAAAATATATATTATACTAACTACAACCTCAATCTTTTTATGGACCATGATATTTTTTGGAGAATACCATAGTAAAATTAACAAACGTTTACAGAGATATTAAGAAAATATAATTTTATCATAGGTAGTAAAACCAATTTACCTACCTACCTACAAATTTCGGTAAAAGTTAAGTCCGTTTTCGTACATATAATAAAATAATTATAATATAATATACTCGTGCAGTCCTCTTGTACAGTAATTGTACGTGGGGCACGAGGAAACAATCGCTATTGATTCGGGTTTTGTATTTTGTGATTTTCGTTTGCCTACGTATAGTCGGTAGGAGGAATAATAATATTGTATAAAAGAGAAGAAAATTACGGAATAATAATGCGGGCGTCCTATTACAATATAACATCATATAGCTACCGACTTTATTATAACACGTCCGTTCACTCTCAGTCATGTCGCCGCCGCGAAAACGGGTAATGATAATTGATTGCGGGGCAATTTTCGGGTAATCCGTAAAAGATGAGAACACAGCAGCAGAAGAACCGGTGGCAGTGGTGTAGACGAGGTGGCTGGACGGGGAGGACCCCGTTTTATTTTTCATTATTTCGTGTGAGGTCTTTATTGCGCCGGCTGATCGTTTTGTAATGGGCCTCCAAAAACACGGCGGTCACGACTGTCGGCGACGGTGACGACACGGTTTTCTCTTCTATTCTGGCCCGGAGCACGCGAATCGCGTAGACAAATCGACATTTCATACGCCGCACATGCGCATAATATCTATATATAAATATATAAACATTCCTGAGCAGCACAGGGACCAGATATGTAGGACCCGTGGTCGTGGTGTTTAACGGAAAGGAACGTCTTCATCGGGAACGTCTACACCGGAATCGTGGGAATTAAAAGAGATTTAGAGATATACAATAATAACAGCGATGTGAATATAATTATAATTGTAATAGGTAGTAATATTATTGTCATCACCGATTCCGACCCAATGATGGCTTTAACTCTGTTCGACGTGATCATAATATAATATAGACTATAATATACAGTTAAAGACGGATTTAACCGAAAGTGTCGAACTAATAATAACGTGGAGTCGATTAATTGTTAAAAATTATAGATATTATTATCGAATAAGAACTTTAGAAATACCTTTATTAATTATCTGAATATCATCTTGTCGTTCGTAATATTTCTATTTATCGCGTACAGTATACCTACAAAGTCTGCATACGCGTTCAGTGTTGGCTGTCCTACGAAGAATATTATTACAATAATATTATTTTAGTTGTGAGAAAACCGGGATTTTATTTTTCCAATGTTATACTATGTAGCGGTTATGTGTTGAAGAGTTTTATTATAAAAAAGTTATTGAAAAGTGTGACCGAAAACGTTCTATTTTATAAGTACTACCTTCACATTCCAAGATCACCTCCGTGGTTGGGTGTCGTTTCCTTTTTTTTTTTTCCTGTGCAGTTGGTATAGGTACCCGCTTCCTGTCTTGTGTATTACACGCGTAGTATATATATCGAATAATGTAAAACAAAACAAACACTATTTCATTGTTACTTTTATACTTAGTATATTTTTCTTTGTGTGAGTGTGTGTGTGATACAAAAAAAAAGGTTTATTTTTTTGTCCAGACTACCGCTGCCGCGGAGGAGCAATTGCCGCCGCCGCGATGTGCGACTGCGGTCAGAACGCTGCGTACGCGCTAATCACGGCCACTTCCGTTTCATCCCACCCAGTCAATGAACATTCCTCCGATGAACCGATCATCAATCAACTCGTACGCCGTCCTAATGGTTTTCGACTATATTATTCGTTGGCTTTATTTTTCATTCCGCGCCCAGCACTGCACAAGTATCGTACGGGCGTGTGCGAGTGTGTGTGTGTGTGTTTATTATTTACGTTATGTATACTGTGCGACGCTTATATCGACTGTGCCTAGCTAGGGTACCTACTATTACAAATATAGTACGTGATATTTGTTATTCATCGTAGTTTATTGTTCGAAATGTCATTCAACTGCAATAATAATTAATAAGTGCAGAAGATGCGTACTGCTAATGCAACATTTTCGCTTTTCATTTTGGCAATCATGTCGAAGGATAACGAAAACATTTAATTTTTATAATTTATTAAAAACTTTTTCGAAACTTTGCCGTTACATGGGTACTATAACACTCATGTAATAATAGTACTATATGATCAAATATCAACGTTCTAACTCGAGTTTCGTTATCCGTATCGATGATGATTATAATATGTGTTATTCTATTACACCATAGTATATATACACATTACACATTCAATAAATCGTAGTTATAATAATAATGTGTAATAAAATATCGTTCTTTTGTGTCTGCGGTATATTCACCATGCTATCTAATCGACTAGTCCATCTCGTCGGCGAATCTTTTTTTGTAGGAAGCCGCGTACTGTAATCGGTTCGTCACAGTGTAGGGCGTGTAGAGAGCCATCGCCAGTGGATGTGGAATAGGGCCGTAGTGGAAACGGGTGTGGGGTGGATAGGAGGGAGGTGATATTCACTCTGGTTACATTTTTAACAGGTAACAATGGGATACAAGATGATTGCATATCGGAAACCCCACCCTAATTAGTGACGTCATTTCCGGGCTTAGAATCCACAGACATTTAACATAATTTGAATCCCCTCTACTATTTTCCGATTTTGCGTGCAGACGATTTATTCGCTTTTTATGTGTGGCGCACATTTGACATGGTCCCACGGTCAAACGAATTTCGCTTTCGAGACCACATACAAGGCGTAAAATCATTGTTTTTCACATCGATAGAAAAGCGACAGACTTAAACGATAGTGAATTTGGTTGGGCAGTTTGTTATACAACACATTTTTAATGTTAATCACAATGTCACAACTCACAACGGACAATTTTTTGTCCACACATATAATCACTAAATTGATTATTGAGTTTCAAAAACCATTTAGTTCATTTAAATTTCTTCACAGTTACGGCAGGTCGTTTTCGTCATTCGATGCGAGTTCGAAAATGCCGTGTTTGATGTGTTTCACATGAGACGAGTATCAATTCGCAGAATTCTTAACCACGAGTCGACTGATGTCAAGGACAACGTTGTACTTAATGCAAGTTGAAGAGGGTCGGATGGGAATCGCTCCCATTGCTACAGAACGTGGAAACCTATTGTTTTCACCACACACATAATATCAAGGTTATGATGCAACGGTTCACTATATTTATACGTATAAATGTATTCATTTTTTATATGATGTCAGTCTAAAATTTTTGTGGTATTTTTCGAAACTTGGTTATATTTTTAACACCGACTTCTCGCTCATTACAGCGTCCGGTCGATCCAAGGTTACGAGCAGAGTCCTTCCACAATGAACTGCTGTCGGTCATCGGTTTTATAATCTGCCACTATACCCAGTCACCACAAATAATACAGATAGTTTCTTCGGTTTTTGTTCGCTGATGTTTTTATTTTGTTATTATTTATTTTTAAGATATTTTTTGGCGTCCATTTTATTCTATGTTTCGTCAGTGACAATCATCAATATCGTAAATCACCAGACAATAATTAAACTGGTGACATATTAGCTAGCAAATATTCGAGTACGTACACATTTAATCATTATTTCATTTTTTTTTTTTTAATTTATGCATAATATAATATGAGATTCATAAATGTTTTGAACTTAATACTGTCACAGTTAGTCGGATTTGATATGTGGGGAAAATATAAAAACCGCAGACATATTATGACGACGACGATTCAGTTACCGAACCGGTATTATTCTGTTTAGGAGGCAGTGTAGCAGTTAATGGTCCGCGGCTGAGACCTTGCCCGAAGCTATTTCACACTACGCGACGACGACGGTAGCATCAGACACCCATGAATGGGATGTTTGTACACATCATACATAGCAAACACCAGGAGCAGCTTCTGGTATAAGAAGAAGAAGAAGAAAAAAACGTATGAATGGATCGAACCGGGAACCATGCGTGACCGCCGACCGTTGCTAATCACCACAATGTTCGGTCAGCTGATCAATATGATCTCCTGGCTCCACAATGTCTGCCATCGTTCATGGTTCATCTATTTTGTGGGAAAACTTATTAAAATTACCAACATACTCGTATCGTTTTCAAAAATTTGTCACAGTTCTCGGGGAATACCAAACATATTGCAGGGCGTCGAACGTTTCCCTATACAAAAATCAATACATTTTTCTAGAAGGGGTCAAATAATTATGACATTATGCTAGATGTTTATGAGTATCATAAATTGTCAACGGATCTGTTAACAGTGATAGACGATTGTCAATTAAGAAAATAATATGTAAGACCGTATTTTTTTCGCATCGAAAGCCGCCGTACATCCGATCAACTTCGTTCGCTATTTTTGAAATCTTTTTTACAAAACATAAACGTATACCTATATACGAAACACTGGGTGGATATACACGCGTTGTGTCGGCTCGGACACATTAAACGTTGGTATAAAACTCAATGAACGGCGGCGGCGGCGGCGGCGGCAGCACTATAGAGGCATTGTAGATGAATTCGTGCCGCATGGTTCATTAGATATGCCCCACATTGATCATGCTGACTGGCAGGTTCACAGCAGCCACCACGCTACCGCCGCCACCGACACCGGGCCGACGACGGGGACGTGCGCTCACGGACAAGACACGTCGTATCGTCGTCGCGGTCCTTGGCCGGTGAAGGGGTGTAGGAGGGAACTAGACATTTTTATGCGTTTTTAGCCAGGCGATACCACCGGAGACACATATTATACATTATTATTATTATTATTATTATTATTATTATAGCTGGTGTACGAACTTCCCGTGCGTGTCAGTAGGTATATACATATTATTATTATATTATAAAACACAATACATATATATATATATACGGGTATAGTTTGTTAAACATTGCAGTTCTCGACGGTTTTCAATGAATTTTCTCCCGCGTTTTCACCGATATTTATCGAGCTTCTACACGAACGCCATTTAGTTATTACATCCAATGAGCGGCACCTGACCAAACGTCCGCAAAGAGGATATGGCCAATTTCCGCAGTAGGTACATCGAAACGGCGATCACGCGATACACTGGCAGCAGGTTTTTCACTTTTTTCACGTGTTTTGGAATTTGACTTGGTAGACGCGTATTGTATATGTTACACGTGTTTAGGCGTGGGAGTTCTTCTCGAATCATCAGCGACGATGGTCGGTGCGTAAACATGGCGACGCGAACGCTAGAAAATCGGTTAACTTATTTTTTTTTTCACAGACACACACACTATCACTATTTTTCTTCTACAATTCACGTTTACCGAAAGCCGTTTTTGGACAGTCGTTCCCTTTTCAACGTGATATTTTTAATCATAATAGTCGTAGTATGGGAACGGCCTTGAACACGGTTTCATTGTGTAACCGCACCGACTTAACTGGTCTGACGTCTGACATCCTTTACCACTCTTCTACGCACCTACACACACACACAAACACACACACGCACGCACTCACGCACGCGGGTGCAAGCCTAGCTGAGCAGTAAGCTCCTTATTTTATTACACAATGATATACGCGAGGCTTAAAAATCAGGTATGCATCCGTCTTTGCCGTCGGTCGTCTCAATAACATCGAAGTGTCGTCTCAATCCGTATTATATACCCATATAGTATCGGCGCGAAACCATCACGGTAGCGCAGGCCGCACGCTTTACGTTTCGGCGCGAGATCCAATCGAGTAGGCTGCTCTTTGACCCATATCCAAGTTTGGTCTACTTGTTCTGCTGGAACGCTCTGATGCGCACGAGTAAAGAGCAAAAACCGTCTTGCTCGACGTACCGACGACGCAGCATTAGTAACGTGGGGGGGGGGGGTAGGGGTGGACTTCACTCATTCATACAGACAGTCAGCTGTGTGTGTATGTTTTGGGCGCGTGATTTCGCTTTCAGTCTGACCAGAGGCGATCGATGACGGCGTGGTCGGCGTATGACCCCAACGCGCGACGACGACGCGCTTGGCCAGCCGTCCATGGTGTAGCGCATAAATGCACACGAAAACGCGTCATCGGACACCGTTTCTGTTGTTTTGCCGGTGTGTCATTCGCGCGGGGGGCATAACGGCGGCCAATATCAAGGACGTCGTCGCCGAATGTGTATCAATGGGCCAAAGTGGAAAACATCCGACCCGAGACGAGACCGGGCCGAAGGTCTGGTGACGACGGGGTATAATAAGTCAGGTGCACATAGACCTCGTTAGATCTGCATAATATGACTTGTATACATTACTGTTTATCGTTCAATAGCTGCTGCAGGTACCCGCGCTGCAGTGGGTCGGTTCGCGTTATCGCGCGAAATCGAAACGCGTGTAAACAGCATTGCACCGCCACGACGACGATATTCTGCGTGTGTATACTGCACTCTATACTGCACACAGACGACGGGCTTCGCGATTTGGTGGAAACTCGTGCGATCGTATCTTTGCAGGGCAGTCGTAGTAGTGGCCGGTGCAGTCGGCGTGTGTCTTTCACTCGCTCGCTCGAAGCACGGGGCCCGTAGGTTGCAGGATATTGCACACACGAACAATTATTTATGGTGTCGTTTGTGCCGGTGTTTTTACGCCGGCAATCGGCGGCGTGCGCACAATAGCCTACTTATACATTATAATATACGTGGTGCGCGTGTGCGTTGTGTAAAGGTGCGGGATAAATTACGTCCACTCGGATGAGAGTGAAAGAAAATAAAATAAAATAGAAAAAACATCGACGCCGATATAATATAGTGCACGCGGAGTAGGCACCCATAGTTGTAGTCGCGGTGAGACGAGATATTTGAATATAAAACGCGTTTCCCGGTCCGCATAAGACACACCATATATATATATAATGACGTATTGTGTACTCGTGTTTATATGGCAGTGTTCGAAATCCGTGAAACGTTTGCGGATTGCCGGAGACTATCGCGCCCTATTATCGGGTATCGACAGTGCGGACACTGAGCGTTGCAATATCGTCGTCGGATCCCCTCTGTGGGGAATACAACTTACATTATTATTCATTACTCCTTTGCAGTAAATACATGTATATATATATATATATATTATATAATGTGTACGACGCACTGTGTGTCACGTGCAATTCTGTTTCGTTCTTTTTTTTTTTAACATACTGTCTTAATAAGTAGAGAAATCCAAAGATTTCCTCGCGACTCTATCACGATTCTCGACCCGTTCTTAATTGGTTCTTGTCGTCCGGAATACTTTATATTAATAATATTATTATTATTATATTATTACAGATAAACAAACTGTTTTGTGCCGCGCCGGTGGTGGTAGCAGTGGTAGCTGTGTTGGCGGTGGCAGTGCGGCATAACAACAATGATTATTCCATATTAAAATATAAAATTCTTTTGTGGGACGAATACTTTATTTACATCTTAATATTTTTTCTCCGTCGATATATATTGTTGTTTTCGATGACGGCGTGCGGTGGTTGTAAAAATAATAAGAAAATTAGACACGGAAAGTCAAGCGTTTTTTTTCCTCAGTGTACCCAAACGATACACATATAATATTACGATAAACTATGTGTTTTTCTTTTCTTTTTGTCAAATAAATTCAAAAACGGCCGATACGTATGCCAACGTGCAACAAAAATTGCGTACATACGTATAATATTATTGCATAGTTTATCATATACTATTCCTAAATAATATATACTATTCCTAAATAATATATATATATGTAAAATAATATATATACAAACAACAGTACAAATAATCGTTCATACGTATGAATTGCATCCGTATATCGTACACCACGGACTAATCAGTAGGTAAGTACGTAAAAAAAGATTTTTAAAAAATCACTCACGTCGTTGCCTAAATTGTTCCATTCGCATTGTTGGAGTATAATATGGTGCTCCAGAGTGAACGCAATAATGTTTTTTGAGACTTTTTGGAAAGCATAACAACATATTTTTTTTTAAGTTCATCGTCCGCGTACTACGAAAATATTCGGTCGTCGACTCATTCTCTTGCAGACGTCGACGGATCGAAAATCTTCGCGATCGGCCGGCAGATTTATCGTTTATTATTGCGACGGCGGCTACTTTCGACCGACCGATTTCCCACAGGGCAGCACCGTTACACGAGCCTCGCGCGCGCTCAAAAGTCGTGCACCCCCCGTGCACGCAGGTCGTCGAACGTCGTCGGTCCGCAGCTCGGCAACGTAATAATAATAATAATAATATTATATATACCTGTAAGGTAAACACGAGGCTGCCGAGACGTGTTTATATACATATGTATATATATATAATAATAATAATAATAATAACATTATACGCCCGGACCCATCGCCGCCGCCGCCTATGGTCCCGCCGAAGAATATTTTATATAATATAATATTGTATCCCGGTCGGGCAATTTGTTGTTGCCCGTTGCGCGGGCGTGGCCCACTGTCGAGGTGTGAAAGCCGGTATAAGCGTTAGTTTTTTTTAAGTTTTTTTTTTCTTTTTTAATAGCGATATATAGCCGTTTGTGTGCGTCGTTATCTGCATGAGTTATAAGGTCGTGAGTGTTTTGAATTTTTTTTTATCGCCGTGTTTTTTCATCGTACACACACGCGCGCGCGCCCGTACTCTCCTGTACGGCCATACACAACACCTTCGGGGATATCGGATAGTGAGTATACACACATATATGTATATAATATAATATATTTTATAGTGAGCTTATAGGTGATCGAGAGAGGCGGCGGCGGCGGTGGTGGCTTACTGTGTATATATATTATAATATATTGTCGGCTCGCTGGTAATAAAACCGCAAATCGGTCTCGTGCATCGACCGTACATTATGTGTATTATAGGCATACCTGTATAATACCATAGTGTGCATGCGTGTATTGTATACGATTTGTTGGCTCCGAATCGTCCGCTAATAATAATTACGTACGTATTTAATACGCGCGTATCGTACGTCGCAATCGTGATTTTGTGATTTGTTTGGTTATTTTCTTTCCAAATGTGACTACTTTCGTATCGATGTATACACTATAATAGTAATATGTAGGTACCCTATACATATTGTACATGATATTTAGTCCTATGCGAAAACGGTTGGCATATTTCATATTTTATATATTTACTTTTATAAAAAGTGGCTAGGTAATTTAGGCTAACATTATGGGTAATATGCTTTTCGCGCATCATTATATAATTGGGTGTATCAAAGTACTACAAAGAACTATAATTATTGTTCGACCCGTCGAAACGATTACACTCGCTGATTGTTATAAGATCAATTAATCGTACGTAGGTATTATAATGTATTATCGACGTTGTATATTATAACTTCTCCATCGAGATTATGACGTAGTCCGTTTATACGTATCACAACACTCGAAACGCATTCGTACACAACATTGGTACATACGAGTATAGAATATAATATTATGATACGCTTGCACACATATATAAGAGGGATTGGTCGTAGTACACTAGTACCTACTATATATATGTTATTGTACATCATTATCGTATCATCTATGCCTACTAACTGCGATCGTTTGAAAAATATCGTATCCGCGCATCGTTAAACGGCTAGCGCTTATTGTTTATCATTTCGATGGAACTATAGAGAGACAGAGATGGAGAGAGAGAGAGAGAAATATGTTTAGACTACAAATTCGTGCCCTTTCACCTATTTCGCATTTATGCGTTATTATATTGTGCGCATACGTCGTATATATTATACCGGTCGCGTATACACATAAATGTTGTTATGATATTATATG
Source organism: Myzus persicae (assembly GCF_001856785.1). Lineage (NCBI taxonomy): Eukaryota > Metazoa > Arthropoda > Insecta > Hemiptera > Aphididae > Myzus > Myzus persicae. The sequence goes on from NW_019103933.1 coordinate 1,386,645, forward strand.
TGCTACACATAAAACGACGCGCGCGCCCGAGAGATACGATCGACCAGAGTCGAACACGATTCTCGACGGCGGCGGCAGACGTGCGGCCCCCGCGAGAGTTCGACCGATACGCGTTTAATTTATCGGGTCCGTATTTTAATAATCTCTCTCGTGTATTTGCGCGCGTGTGTGTATGTGTGTGATGCGCAGTAGAACAGGCGCGCAGATCCGATACTGATTATAATTAACCGACCGCCGGTCGCCTCGAGTCATTATATTCGTCCTCGTCCCCGTCCTCGGCCTCGTCTTCGGAATATTTAGGACTATTTTATCGAACACGAACTGCAGTCCACCGTGCCGACTATATACATTGTAGTATAACATTTCATCGGATTTTCGTTTCAAAGATTTATGGTTGGGCCGCGATAACGAGATTAGGTTTCGTATGAGTATTATCATAATATAGATACGCGAGTTGAACGATCTGGTCAATTGTGCCGCAGTGGCGGCGTGCTTAAAAAGGAAATAAAGGGTATGCAGCGGCCACGGCTGGTTTTGGTAACTTACTAACTGCTAAGGTATGGGACGGTCACCAACGGGAGATTAACGAAATAAGAGAATATAATTAACTCGGTTAGAGGTGCCCAAAATAATGATAATTTGCAATCCAGGAATAATCTTTATGTTATTTCTTCCCTCTCTCCACACGGATTATGATGATTATTAAGAGCGTTTAGTTCCCACGGACACCACTTCTATAGAACGCACAATACAAGTGCAAGTACAAGTACCTATGCATTATATACTAGATACGAATTATTGCAGTGCTCGTATATTACATTACATTACCGGGCCTAAGATCATGTGCAGTACATACCTCAAAGAAAATAGTCACTATACAATATTTCGGCAGTAGGAATTCGATTTGAGCATTAAACAATGTTAAAGTATAATTTTATTTAAGTCGATTATAATAATTATGTACCTTGAATAATTTAATTTTAGCTGTATATTAGTAGTGTTGCTGTGTACGGTTTTTGGGAAACTGCTCAGGCCAGTATAATATTATAATAACATAGCCTGACTAGGAGATATTTTGTAAAACAGATACCACTCGCAGTGAACGCACATCAGTCACAATTTATTATAATACAAGACCACGTCTTTTAAAACCAAATATCGGATCGTAATAGGACTGGTGGAAGGGCGTAACAGTGATTATATACTCCCACCTCGCGTCCGGTGGAGTCGTCGCGATGCATTTTAGTGCATCCTGCACGACACGGACTTCCATAATACCTATATAGGGAGTGGTGGTCGCATTGGTCCCGTATATTATAATAATATGTGCGCATAATATTATAGACTGGCGCAATTATTATTATAGATAACGTAAATGAACGGCACGAAACAGAACGTTGGAGATCGGCTTTTCGAAGACGACAAATTCACTTACCTGCGTATTATTATTATAATAATAATATTATATTATATCATGTACAGCAGGAGACACAGACCGAGTTTATTATAATATTATCATTATTGACATTATTATTATTATTATTAGTAGTAGTAGTAGTTCAGTAGTTGTAGTTGTGGTGTATGTACGTCGTGTACAACTCGCGTAGTACTTCTATAGAACATGGGCGCGTATATATACAAAATAAAAGTATATAGTGCATGTGCATACACATAAACATACTATACATATAATATATATATATGCATATTATACGCGTAATGGATCAGAGTTGTCGTTGCTGTACGTTGTAATTGCGTACCTATATATATATATACGCTCTGCACGTGTATAATAATATGATAGTATAATATAATATAATAACGGCGTATCGGTCGGAATTAAGACGAAATGGAATATTGGTTTTTTTTCCTTACAAAAGTACACACATATACGCTCGGTGTACCGTACCTACATAGGTATATAATATAATAATATAATATATATATATAATAATGCAGTCGGGAATCGCATCGACCTCGTTAGCGTTGTCGTCGTAGGCCCGCCGCCGCCGATTAAACACGAAAAACCGTGTACGGACAACTATAATATTATAATATACCTGGACGGCTGGATGGCGGCGGCGATGTGGGCTGCGGAACGGGTTGCGCGCGTTAATGCGGAAACTCGGCCGATATTAGACGGCGAGCGCACACACACACAAACACACACACACACACACACACACACACACACACACACACACACACACACACACACACACACACACACACACACACACACACACACGAGTCGGTATATATATACATATAATACACACTCACGCATGCACATAATATTATTACATGTGCGCGCGCGGCGACTTGCATCGACTCGCGCGAATACGACCTGACAACTGTTTCTATTATAATAATACAGTTGTCGCCGTCGTGACCACCGCGTTTGGCTCCCGTTTCGCCGTATCATTATAATATTGTATAATAATATTAATAATAATAATAATAATAACAATAACGATAATGATGATAATATTATAATATTTTTCGTATACGCTTGACATCGGTTGTACTGCGAGGGCGCGGGTTCAGAAATTAAAAATGTTCCCTTTAGGTGGTAATCCCACCGGAAGAGACTAGCGAGTTCTGGTATATGTACTTGTATAAACGTACATACCCCGAAATAATATAGTGCAATAATTGCATAACGAATTCGCGTCATCATGCGCATATAGGTGTTATTATATTGTATTATGACGTTGGAGCGGCAGGCGTCCTGCGGCCGCCGTATGGGCTTTTCGCCGCTTGTGCGCGATGATTGACGGTTCGTAATGTTTTCCGTTTCGCAATCTGCCGTCGTCTGTGATATTATTATTATTATAAATATTATTATTGTTGCTGTTACGTTGTCTACACGCCTTTGTGCTACCGTATACTTGACACCTATATACACCTACCGACGACGGGTAACCTATACGGCGATTACGACAGATGGTCCAGGGATAATTGAAAACGAAAGATGATTTTGCGCCGATGCGAAAAAAACATAGACAATAATCCCCCGTGACGATTCTTCTTATCCAATAGGTTGTGGCACTCGAGACAAGAAATAATAATAATAGAAAAAAAAACAAGCGCTTTCTGTAGTAGCCTGCAGTGGCGGTGTTTACGGCGTCACCGGAAGATCATCAAAAACTGAGCGAAATTTTTTACAAAATATTATTAAATGAGCATGTTATACTCGATTAGGTCCTTTTGTATTTGTTGAACCTAGGTCCTACTTTTTTTCTTTTAAATAATTTTTTCAAGTATAATTTAGGTATAGGTTATTTGGAAAAGTCAATGTATAGGAAGGTACCTTAAACTTGTAAACACCAAACTGGTACCTAAAAATAATAATAATAATAAGTAGTTATACATTTATGATAAATTAACTATCATTTTAATGCTATGCGTGCTATCTATGTTAAGTAGGTATTGTTAAATGACAGACTTTAGTCTATTCAATAATATAATATATTTATTAAAAAAAATTTGGTGAGACTTTATGGGACCGACTATTCTATAATAGATATTTTATAATAGAAAGTACATGTACACATACAGTTAATGCACACAAATAATGAAATGAACTGTTTTTTCTTTTTAGAAAAAAAATTATACGCCATCATTAATTTTCTTTTTTAGTAGGTAAATACGGGAAAAATGAATGATTTTTTCCTCCCGAAAACTGTATGCCTATAAAATATTATTGAAAATGGATAATCACCAATTTGTCGTGGACTTGAGAACGCCGATATTACAGTATATAATACGATGTCCTATTACCTACCTATATAATACCTATAATATAATACACGTGTACTATTATTTAACATTTGTATACCTATATAATATTATAAGGTAACTCGTGTCACTCACTCAAATATTCCACCCACTATTATAATATATATGTTATTATATATTATATAATGAAAATTCTAAATATACCTGTGCAGTACAAGCCGTCTCGCGTTAACCCCGGAAAAATTGGACACAATTTTTCGTTTGTTGCATAACACACCACTGGCGCAGCGGCAGTAGCGGTGCAAGCACGGCCGAACCACCGCCGACGGTATACGCGGAGGTACCTATATGCACATATTATTGTAAAATAATATTATTATTATTATTATATTATAGAGTTATGTTTTTCGGTATGCCGGACTGACGTTACGAAAGCGCCGCCAAACACCACTTCGACATGCACATTACTGGAAAAACTGCTACCGGTGCCCAGTTACGCGCGTGTATTGATATATATGTATATATATTATATATACATACATTATGCATGTATATAAACAGTACGCACACGGAGATTTAACGCCATTGTGCCTTTTTTCGCCTCCGACACCTATTCAAAATAGTTGTGTACCTATATACATAATATACCTCTGCTGCACAGTGGCGGCGCGGCGGCAGCGCGCGATAAAAGAGAACAAATAAAAAAAACAACAACAAATCGGTTCTTTGTGTTATTATTCTTGGTGTTTTTTTTTACCTTCTATATATTATAGGTACGTACAATATATATAATATATTATATATACCATTGTCGGAATACACGTACATGTACTTACGGTGTATGTGTTAGAGTGTGTGGAGATAATCATGCAAAAAGTACGTCTATATACGGTGTCATCAAACCCTTAATCTGCCGGCGAGCAAACACTCTCTCACACACGCACACAAACACGGTCCCGCGAGTGTATATTATACTCCATAATATTCTATATGTGTAAATATATTATTATTTGACGTGTGTGTGTGTGTGTTTAGAGACGAATATACGAAGAGTACATATACCGCGGTACGTAGTTGAGTCATTTTTCCGAGTGTGGAAAACGATCACGTCGCCATAAGACCATGACCGATCGAAAATGGGAGAATTACGGAAGTGAATAGGTCTAAAAATAGATTTATTTCGGGTTATATAGTTACTCAACGACGGCGATTCGCAATGAGTTGTGTTTCGTGTGACGTGGTCTAAATATAATATATATAAAATAATATTAATATTATAGTTGAATAATACCTCGTTGTAAGCACCGGAAACGTTGAACGAGTAAAATCAAAGCACATTTTAGCTTTATTTTGTTTCAACCAACATTACACCGTCGGTTATATTATAAAATCAATAGTTATACCCAATTTTTGCAATGAAAAAATGCGTGCAGTACGAAGCAACTTTTCATAGAAAAACAACTATTAAATAGACTAGTTTGTTGAAATTGACGCACAAAAACAACACAGGTGATTTCTCGATAATTATATACTTCAACTCTAGGTATCTATGCCACATTTAAAACGATTGTGTGAAGGTGAAAAAAAAATTGCCATTAGAATATTGTATATTGTAATATAATTGCGTAAAATTATCATTTTCACGGATGAATAAAGATCTTATTCATTACAAGACACAACAAGTATGTGATGGGTTTAGTAATTATTTGCTTGTACAATAATAATTAGAGGTATCGCGAGCGCATGATGTAAAATTTTTTTTTTTTTTAATTGGACCAAACCAAGGTTGTTTATTGTGTCACATTGTAATCGTCATCGCGTATACACTGCCGCAGAGCAACAAGGTATAAGAAAAAGGGTCTAATTATACTTTTAGTATTTGAAAAAATAAAATTAACAAGTCCGTAAATAATTCAAATTATTGGTAAAATTTTTCTGACAATGTTTTCTGCTGAAAATAATTTAAAAACATTCTTTTAAGTCTCATATTCATCACAGTTGTATTATTATGCGATTCGCTCATAAAACTAAAATTAATAAAAAAAACCCGCGACCTTCTCCTGTACGTTGTGCCTATATATTATAAAAACGCTACAACTATTATACCTCCTCGGGTTACGTTTGAATCGTGATGGTTTGAAATTTTTCGTGCAAACTTGATTGGGTCGATGTTTTGAAACGATACATATTTATAGTAATAATATGCGAGGAGGTATATTATAATATAATATAATATTTACTGATCAGCAACGGACACACGAAATCGACGCGGAAATCAGTCCGTACACATCGTAAAAAAGTTATCGTTTTATCGTCCCGAAAGCGAAAAACTTGCGTATCACGTCAACCCAAGACATCTATATACCTATACGATTATAATAATATAATATAAAATAACATACAAAAAACGAGAAGTATAATATACCGGCCGCATCAGATCCGTGTTCCTAAAACGTGTAAAACACAGTGCAAAAATCACTCGATTATTCTATAAGATCTTAATTACAATAAAAATAATAATAACTGTCAAAGGGTATTATGTATCCGAATGGTCAAGCTTCATATCTTAGAGGGGAGAAACCAAATGAGACGTACTTTTCCTTAGGTTTGTAAAGATATGCCGATACGTTACACTGTTGCATGAGTAGGGCGACCCGGGTGGAGGTGAGTAAAAAAAAATATACATATAACATGTAGGTGTACGTTAGAAACGTCTCCGAGAAAACGGTTAAAAATAATAATAATAAAAAAATACGTTTCTCGGCGGCGAGCCGTTAAATGGAAGATTTCGGGGGTGTTTGACACAATCAGACGATTTAAAACGCAATCAACTACACGTTAATGACAAGGCCGTGTAACAAGTGCGAGCGCGGGTGGGACCTGTGGTGTAGGTGCGGCGGGGGTGTAGTAGCGGTGTACGACATGTGGTGAAACCGTTGCGGGGGGCAGATGCGCGGCTCTCTCAACCGCCGCCGCTGCCGCCGTCAACGGACGCGAAATACACCCACCACTGTACACATTGTGTAATAATATGTAATACACACACACACACACGTATACCTATATAATACGTACACGTATAGTGTATACAGTAATAATATAATGTGACTACTGTACAACGGAAAAAAAACATACTATTTTCATTATCTTCGCCCATTGTTCTTGAGGAAGCACGCTTCTTCGTACGAATAGATGGTATTGGACGAAAAAAAAACGTCCGTTAAAAATAATTACGACTTTCGACGGTTATTTTTGTTTTTTTTTTTTTGCTTTCTAGTTTTGAGATGACCATTTTTTTGTGAACGGTCGTCGTCGTATTTCCCACACCCAAAGGCACCAGTAATGATAAAAACAAAATAATACCACTATAAAATATAGGTATGTAGGCCTGCTCTCCACGTTTGATATAGTCATTATTATCATGGATAAAATTTTAAGATGACCAAAGTATAGGTTAGGTACAGTCATTTGAATAGCTGGCAAATAATACTTTGCACCAACTTGTTTCAACTTTCAACCACCGTGTATACAATTTATTAGTTACTCGTTACTCAAACGTTTGTGTTTAATACCGAGTATGATGTTTTTGGAGCTACGATATTATTCTATATGGACGAAAAAAATCTGTCACCTGACGCTGACCCATACGTTCTTACTCGCGTTATAGGTATACAAAACGTATCTTTGGGATATTTTTTTGATCATTCCGAAACAATTTACAATGTTTGGGGACATTCTGAACATGCACCACAAACCAAAAGCCACCGGCGGTTACTATACCTATGTACTACGACACTACGTTCTCTGCACTGTCATCAGCCTTAGTAATAATTGTTGATTAAATTGAGTTTGAAATTAAAAAAAAATGTAATAAGACAATAATAACTCGATAGCACATGACGAGTGTGACGTCGCACTGGGGACGAGAAGTGAAAAAACGGTGGATGTGTAGGCAAATAGAGTTTAGAATGTATATTATAAGTGCTTGCTAAGCAGTTGAGAAAAGCCTCGTCGTCGGTGACACGGTAAAACAATACTAAGCGGCGATCCGGATTTAATAACTGGTCCATGCTAATACTCTAGTGTGTGTCCGGTCGTGATGATGAATATTTAAACGTAGAATTTTTTTTTCCAACTATATCTTTACATCTCTCTCTCTCTCTCTCACACACCATATCGTTCTATCTCTCTCTAGCTTTTCGTTGTTTAATCAATCCAGACGGCCCTCAATGAGCGCCGGCGAATCGCCGAGCACGATCTCATGAATAATTCACCTGAGGTCCTCCGCACACACCCGCACCCTTCGCTAAACTTTAGCCTTCCTATGCTAATTTCGTAACTGGAACTACTACTGTTCAGCAACAGCATCAGCAGCGCTGCACTATATACGAGTACGCACATAATAATAACGCTATACACGTATGTATAATATTATAATGTGTGTATGTTTGTATATGTTCAATTAATGTATCTGTCTCGTGTATCATAACCAATAAGCCACCGGCAGTCTTGACCTAGGGCATTGTGAGCAAATTCTTCGGCGCGTGTACTCTATACATCACAGATACATGGTACATTATATTAATATAATATACCGCTAGCGTATATTATTATATCCGCACCGTAACTGGGGAGGAAGAGTAGGTATAGCTACACAAAATATTATCATTATTATTATTATTATTATTATTATTAATAATACAAAATCGACCCAGCTATGAACCGTATTAAAACAGTATATATTCCACAGAAAACATTTAGGTACGACTCTCTAACAAATAAATCAGATGTTAATTGCGAGTTGGTAGGTACACTCATTATAAAAACTTATGCTTGTATCTACTGTACCTAGTTGAAATGATCGACTTTAAATCATAAAAAAGCTAAATGTAATGGTATTGTTAAGATAGTAAATATCACTTTCTACCGAAAAGTGTCTTGTTTTATTTTATTGTATTTTATAGATCTATCCATTATTCATATGAGCATATTATCGGAATATATAACGATTAATCCATTGGGCGTGGGTACTGTGTATTATTATAACATTACAGTCTGGTTACACGACGTCGCTTATGCGATGGTAACGACAACGGTAGACTATAGTGACGCTTTAGTGCTTGTACTACGGTCGGTCGCATTTCACTTTACGAGTCGAGTTCAAATGTGTACGACTCTATATAATTCGAAATTCAAATTCTGGAAATTACGGCCACCATCACCTTGTTCGGACTTTACATACCTATCTTTTAATATATAATACCACATTACAGCACTGTGTTTAACGAAATGGAAGAAAACAGCGTTTTTTTAATTACATTTTTACCAAAGAAAGTGAAAACGATAATTTTATTATTGCTTCAATAATATTATGAAACATTAGATAATAGATTGGTTCTATATTATTTCTCCCGAAACCTCCTTTCCATACTATTATTACCATTTTACTAGATTGTGTAATTATTAACTGTTTAATACTAATATAAACTGTAATACTATTATTGAAAATTAATAGATATCTATTTAGTATTACCATCACGCCTTTGTATGTCCGTAACGGTCTCCGACAATTTTCATAAGTAAAGACGACACCTGTTGTCCAACTCCATCCCATATGTTACACGCGAATTAATCAAGTCGTGTCTAGTCCATCACATACGCACACACACACACACACTCCTGGGCGTACACGGTATTTCCATTATATTATGCTACAATATTCCAACATTTCCAACACGGCGTGTGTAAAATCATATAATATATTGTTTAAAAAATAAATATGTGTATACACATACGAACATAAGCTGCGGCGGCGGCAACGACAATTTATCGGCCGCCTTTTATATTATTTTATACGTGAACGTAGGTCTATAGACTGCGATATATTATATATATATTATATTATTATAATATATGTTTCGCGCGTGCCTCCTTCACCCGGCTATATTACATTAGTCGTGATCGACCGGATCGATCACCGCCCGGCCCGAAGATTACGATTGGATTGTATTATTATTATTCGATATGGGAACACTGCACAGGTACAATACTATTATATACATAGTATAGTATTATATTTAACTTTAAAAGTCAAGAAATATAAAGCGCCGTGGCTATATTATTCCGACTCATGGGAATTTTTAAACTTTAAGGTAATATCGTACATATTTTAAGTTTAGGTATACAACAAAATAAATATATTTCGGGGAAGGTTGCTAAAAGACTAAATCTTATAACACTATAACAGTAATATTAAAGTAGATACAGCGTACAAATCTATACATATATTATGTATACATTTTAATTAGTTTTTAAATTCAATTTTGTCACTTGTTTGAACTCTCCGCCTGAGTATAAGTGCCTGGACTGTGCAGTGTTATAATATAATATTATCACGAGTTACGCAGCAAACCCAGGACGGTATTAAATTAAAAGCTAGTATACTCGACCGATTTATCTATACGATATTATGTTTTATTTGTGCACTTACCTTCTTGTGAAAATCCGTTGACACTGCTACTGCTGCTAATATTTCCCGATCCCACTGAAAAAAAAAATCCACAAGAAGTTAACGTTTCATAACCAATCTGTTCACGGATTGTATATACCGAAACTTTACCCTGAATTTGGTTTTAAACATAGGATCAATTGGCTACTTTTTAAGTCAAGTATAAAATATTTTTTCCTATGTATAATATATTATGCAATTACCCGAATATTTGAAGATATGTCACTTTATAACCCCCACAGTACTTCCGTGATTATAATAATTAAAGCTACAACATATTATGTATTATATAATAAATTGTTTATCCGAAATAAAAACAGTCTAAGATTATTGATAATAACAATACAATTGTTATATCGATAGTGATTTTACTACTTATTATGGATGATAATATTTTATATATTTTTACTTACCATCGTCGTGGTGCATCTGCTGTTGTGTTTGATGCATAAGACCTTGCGAGTGCATTTGATGTTGTGGCATATTGTGAGGGTGCAAGGAGCCCCCATGGTGCCCTAAACCTAGCTCCATCCCAATCATAACCCCTTCCACGGTGTCATTCACCTCGTCTGAAAAAAACATAGGTACACATCAATTAAATTCTGCTGAGAAAAGTACATCGAAATGCATAGGATTGCTGATAATAGTTTATTTTATACAACGGCCACAGATAAGTTATTGCAGAAATATTGTAATTAAAGATGGTTTTCACATGTGTAAATATATTTTTATACAATATTTCTAAATTATTTTTCTTATTCCACCAGCTAAGTATTACTTCTATAATTATTGGTATTTTTTCTTTCTCTTTGCATTATGTTTCAAAATTAAACATAAATTCGTATGGGTATTATATAATATTATACGCATATTATTATAGAAAAACAAAAATTAATTTTATTTAGTTTTCATCAGATGTGTTTTCCTAATTTTTTTTTTGGTTACCTAATTCAGTTTAAGTTTACAGGCTTGCGTAGGTACTTATTTATATTATATTATAAGTAATAAAATACCTACTTAATTAAAATATGGAAAGAACTAAGAGCCGATGCAAATAGGCTGATGTGCGACGGCTGTCTTTCACCGTACAGGTTAGTCAGAACCCTCGAGGTGTTCAAGTTAGAGATTTTCGCATTGTCATCGTGTCATTACAATTTACAATCATTATACAAACGGTCAATAGTTGTCGCTATCCCGGTGGCCTACCACATTCGTCGACAGTCTGCTACGCTCTTATTTGTTTTTAAACTCGTACTTCAGTGGTATACACACACACACACGTACTATCTTTATACATTACCTCTTAAATTTTATATTAAGATTACTTTTGCAACAACGTGAAAACATCGTAAAATTATTTCCACTATTGTATTTATTAAATTTTTGTGGTATTGGTAATTTTTTATTATTATTTAGTTTGCCGACACACACGCTCATATGAGACGTTTAATGTTTATACGCATTATAGTTAGGTGGGTATACTGCACATTTATAACATATTATAATATAGCTTTTTTATCGGGATAGGTTATATATTATATTATTGTAACGACCGCGTTTATGTAAATGTCCCGAGTCGTGCGGATAAGTACACTGCGAAAGAAACGAAAAAGTGTGAAAATTGAAGCTCGTGATGACGCTAGCGGTCAACCACTGTGGGGTGTCATCTCTGCGGCGTGCGCGTGTGCGTATAAATCTCGATCACGCGGGTCCGGTCAGAATCGTGGCTTGATATTCCTCCAATGTACCGGGTCATCTCTCGTTGTGTGTGTTTGATAACACGAAACCAACATGAAGGAATGAGAACAGAAAAAAAACAAGGGGAAAAAATGAAGAAATGAGGTAAAAAATAAAATAAAAGAATAAAATAAGAGAAGGAAAAATTCCCGTGAAGCTGCGCGGATCGGACCCGTTATGCTCACGTGTGTCACTGCACGAATGCAAACTCCAGTGACAATCAGTTCGTGGGTATCTCTCAATAAAATTATCTCAATACGAAAAGCCTATTCAAGCGTCTCTTCGGATATATATACGTTTATATACGTAGGTATATGTATAAAGGTATCTTCGTAGAGAAAATTCGCTATCGAACTGCTGCAAGTATAATATAAGGATAATTGGGAGTAGCTTTTCATTTATATTATTATTAATTTTGTTATAAAAAGTCCATAATTGTTGAAGAGTATAAAAGCGAGACGCATAATTCTATTAATTAATTATATCACGAACCGTCGCTATCTACACTCGCATAATCATATCCCGACGCGTACTCATACTGTCGTCGATCGTCAAAAGGCGATCACCTGGACGATTTAAATGCCTATAGCGAATTTCAACGTTTTCATTGTTACAAGTTCATCGAGCAATGGGCAGGGGGAATGGACGTATACCATAATATTTTTTACTTCAGTACAATAATATAATATTAAAGTCCGAAATTAAATTTTCATGCGCACTATCATTTCGCGTTGGCATGTTGTTCACGTGCCTCATATAAATCGAGTTTTATCTACCGCGCGATGTATATATTATAATAGGTACCTACACAAATAACGAAAGCAAATGTCCGAAGACCGGCGTGGTGAGCGTGTGTCCGGCGTGCGAGACGAGACGGTGCGATCTATATAAATAATAACAATAATATTATTATAATGTAATACTGCTAAATAAGATGAGGAGGCGAGACGGTCGGCGTTAAGAATGCCGATCGCGGTCGCGGAGACACGCGCTCGCGCGAGAGAATATAATATATACAGTAATCATATAACAACGATCCGAGTACAGTTTCAGTTTGATTTGTCCACGAGATGCGTCCGGTAGAACCGCCTCAATGCGTGCACGTTGTATATCATAATAATATTCATATTTCATATACGACTAACTCCACACCGATATATATATATTCCAATATATACTGAGGTTAATAGTTATTACTATTGTTGTTGTTATTATTATTATTATTATTATTATTATGTACGTCTTATCGTTTTGATTGTGTGCTATATGAGTGGGCGGTGTTATTTGTATGTGAAAACCCGCGAAGCGTTAGACAGGTGCCGAGGTGTGAGAGTGCAGATATATATTGTATTATAATTATTATTATTGACGCCACAGACAATTTTACTACTGGACCATACCAACGGCGTCTAAAATCATTTTAATCGGCATCGATTTAACGACACTACTTTGGCGGCCTAATATTATCACGGCGGCTGGGCCAGCGCATTACGAGCATATAATGTATACTTATTATGTATTTAATATTATGAGTACGTAATAATAATATAATACCATTCGATGTACCGCACATAAGTACTTATGTATATAACGTATAATATACCCTCATGTGTATATATATATATATTATAATATGATACGTTACGCGGCTCAACAGTTGACTTTCAAAGACTTTTTTTTCGTTTTTTTTTTTTACGTGCAGCTTATATATAGGTATATAGGCATACACTGTAACTATATAATACTACGATACAGTAATAATAATATTATCATGACCACTCGCGTGTTGTAAAACCGCGTTGACATTATACATTCACATAGACAGAAGAATAGAAATTTAACCTCATTTTTTTTTTATTTAACCGCTTTATCAATCATGAAATCGGAATAATATTTGCGTTTTTCTGTGCAAAGAGGGGAAAAAAATTAAGAGAACGACGACAAAGTGAAATAAATCATTGCTTTCGCGGAGTAAACTCGGATGAACCGACGACGGCGTGGTACATATATATGTATGCGCGTAAAAAAAAACAATGTAACGCGTGCACGCGCAGTGCAAGTCGCGTTCCTACCTTATAATAAATCGTTGTCGAGGTAAACGTCGCGGCGAAAGGCCGTCTGTTCATACGTCGGTCGCCGATGACGATTCTATTCCCATATATACAAACACCTAGGTATAAAATATTACAATATATTGTAATAACGTACCTATTTGTTTACATTTTAGACGAAAACATCGTTAGTGTTATTTATATTATATTATTATTATGAATTATGATATTTGCACAAGTGTGATATTATAGGACGTAACTGTAATGACGCGATGCGGCCGAAAACTATTCCCAATGCGCATAATATTAGATATTTAATAAATAAATAAATGCAATCTGACTTTATAATAATATAATAGTATTGACAGTATTGTCATTATTATACTTTAAGCGGACTGTATTATGACGTATAATCTATTGACTTAGCGCGTGTCCACAACTCCGTGACCGTATGTAACAACAATAATAATAATACAACTTTTCGACGTACTCGGGACTGCAGGAGGTTATAATCGCTTATTCGTATACACATGAGTATACGATGTACATATATACGATGTATATATCTCAACGAAATACATCATACACATTATTGGTAAACCTCTACGTATACGCAAACACTTCGGCGTGTTAGACGCGATATAGCTACGATATTCGTGTAGGATGGTGTGCCGCCGCTACTAGATATGCCTATTGCCTACCTAATATTATGAGAAAAGCGCATATTGTCGAACAAGTGCAATAACGCATAATAAACATAATAATCAAAACGTGTGCCACAGTTATTTTGATTCATGGTGAACATAACTATTATATTATGGGGGTTTTGAGTTAAATAATATTTATATAAGTTAAATTACACTTTATTTCGAGTAAAATTTCGTTTCTAGATTATATAAAATAATAATATACACCATTAAATCGTTCACTTGATTTTCAACGCTATAACCATGAATAATATTTAAAAATAATTTATCGTCAAATTGGTTTATTTTAAATCATTTATAATAGTACCTACCTATACATTAAATATTAAGTATTGTTTTGGTTATGTAACATAGAATTCCTTTTGTTAGTTTTTAGTTAATGTATGCTATTATAGGTAACGACATTTTGTAAAAAAAATTTAATATCGTAATTGCGGACTTGTTAACGTAATGACATGAAATCAATTTAATACTGCGTTGGCTTTCACGTACTTTTTATTTTTTAATGATAAACTTAAATCAATAACGAATCTATTTTTGAATGTAACAGTGTAAGACACCATTCTACACTATTACAGTAAAATAAAAAAAAAATATATATTTTTTAATATTTATTTAAGATTGAAAAAAATAATATGGTACTTAGCTTATGTAAACAGTGGTGATCTAGCTATTTTTTCAAAAAGAAAAAAATGTATATCGATTTACAATACTAAAGATAATTTTGATCAATTATGGCAAAATTGAACCTTGTGATTTTCTATAGTTTCGCAAATTTGTACCTAGTATTATTTCTAAGGACGCTTGGAGTAAAAATTAGTTAATTTTGCATTAGAAGAAAAAACGGTTATCCTTCATTTTCTCACTTTATCATAATGACTATTATGGCTAGTAATTGTTCTTGGAAATCAGAAGCTGTTATTTCTGAATCAAAATGTACAATAATATGGGTACGGTATAAACTATATATATATATATGGTATGATTATATTATTTTGTGAATTAAAAAACATATATCATGAACAATAAATCGCCTAATAAATATTTTATGCCCATAAATATCGATGATACTACCTACTAGTTTGCTATAAATTATCACACATACCGATACTTGTACAATATTGTCTCAAGAAAGTATAAAGTAAAAAATATTTCAGCCATATTAATAAGAAAACATTGAATTTAAGATTCGTTAAAATTATAAATGTTTTAAACTTATTGACTGTAATTATTACTAAAAGTATTTTTTAAATATAGCAAACTATTTTGTAAAAGTTTTAATATTATTTGTTTAATGGGATTTAGTCTAGACGTATATCATGAGACATATTAATAAATTATTAATAATAACACATATTATATGTGTATATTATCGCCGATATTGCACTTCATCAATTAGATCATGTCGTAGTACAAAATGTACCTATACGGGTATATAATAAATTTATAGTATACTCGACGTTTTCTAGGGTTTAATTTAAATACTTTTTTCCCAGTTTTCGTTTCGGATGATATTACAATTTAGGAATAGGTAATAATTCAGGAAGGTCGATTCAATTATTTTACCAAACAGATAAATAAGAAAATCATTCACTAAAGGTTGTGTGTATTTTTTTATTCAGAAGTCCTTGCGGAATTGTACGTGCGTGCGAGTATGTTTTCGACAATAACTACCTATAAATTTTACATTTTAAAACATAAAATTGGCCTGAAAATTCAAAATATGCCTATTGCCTGTGACTTGATGCATCTAAATCCTCATTATTGTTTTCACTTTGCCCTATGGTACATAAGCACGCATATTGATCGGAGCTGCAGAATACTTGAATGGTGTATATGTATCAAAAGAAAAAAAAATACTTTTTAATATTTTAGTGCCAGCTATCCATATCTTATTGTATACTGACATTACATTTGGTATTGAACGATTACCTATTATACAGAAATCTCGTCTACTTAGTTGGTAGGTATCTAAATATATTTAGGGCAGATACAAAACGTGGTTTTAACACAGCTCATCTGTGATGCTATTCATCTTTCATACATTTATATGTATAATATAATATAACCTATCGAAGCTTTTGTTTTATTCAAACTGACGGTTTGAAACACATTCGCTTCTATAACACAACACATCCATGTACATAAATAATAATAAATATATTATGTACGTTTAGTACCACCCTCATTTTGTGGTTAATACACATTATATTATTATTTTTACTATTATAATGCACGAGTAAAATACCTGCATCTATTCACCAAACACACCACCGTACACTGCAGAACCCTGTGACATCCGACGCGGCAGCAGTGGAAACGTCACAGACAATTAACGCCTATTGTGACGGCAACGTGTCTGCGTGCTGTTAGGGGTAGGCGAGGGTTTCCGTGGGGCTTGGTATAGTGACGGAAGAAATAACCCCGTGTGTATACTAGCTGAGGCACCTCACTGTACTATTTATATTACCTATCTAGTATCCACGATGAATGCTTAAATGCTGCCAGTAATAAGGCATTTTTGGACGACAGATCATACGTATACTTTCAGTACAGAAATAGGTATGGTACGCGTAATATATAATATATAGAAAAGTATATAAAATAGCCAAATCGATTTGGGGAACTTTGAATAGGGACCAAAAATGCTTCATGCCAATCAAATATTATACAAAAATATGCATAGTTCTTATCATTATGATATTGTGTTATATAATTTTATAACAACCCGACCCTGGTCCGACCCGTCGGTATTATTACGGCAATGAATTAATAATAGATTATATTATTAATATATTTACGTGATTTCGTTATAAATCATATTATTTCAAACGACAATTTCCGCGATCCAAATAAAACGGAACGAGCTGCGTCGAGTAATAATGTAAATCGATAAATATATATTCTATAAAAAAATGTATCTCTGCAGTTACGAATGACCGGAAAAAGAACCGACGGTTACGCAATTAATTGGATTTTCCATCTGGGACGGGTTTCCACCGTTGGAAAATTTAATCTGCCACTTTCTCTTGAGGTTTTTTCTCGTTCATTTCCTTCTTATGTATAGGTTAGGTGTAGGTTTAATGTTATATATACACTTTTATTATACACCTTTTTTTCCAATCAACCGATTGGTTTTTAGTGGTTTTTCACGAGTTATTTTCTTCTTCCCCTTCATAAGACACACAAACATACTCACATTGCACATCACCCATTTATCAAAACGACTACTTACGTTCCAGATTAATTCAGTAAATACCTAACTAAACGATTTTTTGGATGAAATGGAACCTCCAAGTTGATTAATTTTTTACAAACACAAAAATATTTTTGAAAAATTGTATAAGTAATATGTTATATACCCATCTATGATAAGTTGGAAAATGTAGATTTCTTTTTTTTCTTTTTCGTATATAATATAATAATAGTATAATAACAATATAATATAAAATAGTATAAAATAATTTAATACATATCTCAAATAAAAAAATAAAAAGTATTATTACTTTGTGATTTTTGCAATCATTTTGTAATAATTATAAAACTAAAAATGTTATAATTTTGTACAATAAATGCGACAATATGGTTAGGAATTTTTCAAAATACATCATCTTGCTATTAACAGTTTTCTGTCTCAAAATCGTTTTGCAAACATTTCTTTCACATTTAAAGTCGAAATTAAAATAAAATCCAAAGGTAGAAAAATTACTTTTGTGAAATCAGGTGTGTTTAGTTTAATTTTTTTACGAAGAAATAATAATTATTTTAAAAAGAGTTATGCAGAGGATTAACGTATTAAAAACATGTTACATATTATGTAGATACATATCAACAATAAAAATAATAATTATAGGGGTAACACTATACATACGATTTAATTTAATAATATTTAATAAAAATAAATAGATGCCTATACTATATACGAATAATAACACAAACCATTTATTATGATAAGTACAGTTTGATATTAAATATTCAAAATAATGTTGCTTAGTCTCATCTTTAAAAAAAACTTACAAATTCTCTTAGTATTGAGAAAAATATTCAAAAAAAATTTTATTTTTCAAAAGTGATTAATGAAGATCAAAATAATATTTAATAAGTTTAAAGAAACAAGTCTTTTGTATTTATATAAAACTAATTATACTATTAAACTCTTTAATTATAAAAATTAAACACAAATTCATGCTACATAGGAGATAATATTATTATTTTATGTTATTGGTAAATCTAAATGATTAAACAAATTGAAAGGTTAGGTTTCAAAATTAAAATGATATTAATAATTGAAAATAAATATGTTTAATAGTTATTAAGTGTTATTTTATCACAATACATGCATATAATTCTCTTCAAATATTCCATAATATATGCTACAGATATTAAAATATTCACTAACTCCACATTTTTCACACTTATAGAAGACTGCATACATGCTCACCAGTTATGACATTATATAATAATTAATAATCTACAAATCCGACCATAAATTAATGAGTACCTAATAACTACTATAATCTACAATAAATTTTAGTACAAATCGTAAAGAAGCCAATTGTTAATTTTTTTTTTTTTAATTGTGCTGAGTCAATCAAGTTTATTAATTTGAGTTAAATCGTGTTCATTCAAATTAATATTCTTTTCGTAATTTCATGTATATTTGATTTTAGAAGTCAATCAATAGGATCAGTATAATTATTAGTATGATTTTGTTTTTTAAATAATACTACTATGATACTTTAATATACCAATAATATTAGTGAATATTATTATCGCTTGTTAAAAATATAAATTCTAAGACTCACACTTTTTAATAGATGAATAAATTCATTTTTTTGATAGTATCTTATAAATAAATACAAAATACCTACCTCTAAAAAAATATAGCACACAGTATATTTACAAATATTTATATTTTAATTCCGAAGAATGTAGTTTATTGTAAAAGTACGACTTAAAAAAAGTATGTAGGTATAGCCGCATTGGCACCTAGTACCTACCAATATATAATTAATAAATGTATGCGTTTCAATAATATTTTGATTTTACTCGTTCAATAATAAGTCACTGTCACGTACTACCTAGCGCTTTTAACTTGTGACTATATAGTGTGATCCCCAAAACGCATAATATCTAAATCAAGTCTCGGGGAACAACTGCACTGCAGCCGGACGTCGGCCGTCTGGGTGTTGTGTACAACGACTCACGGTAGCGCGCAATAATTATAGTGTTTATCCTATATCGCTATATAATATAATACCTATGCCCATAGTGTTCATAATATAATATCATTATAATATATTGTACAGACGTCGAGTGCGGGTGCGGCGCATAGACGTTTGACGACGACGACTATGACTACGACTAGGGGACCCGTCATCAGTAGTATAACCCGTAATTATTATCGTTTTGTGTTGTCCTTGATGTCTGTGCGAGGCGCAATGTCAGCAGCTGCTGTTCGACTCTGATAACGACACAACACACAAAACTGTATACGCACGCACAATATACATATCATAAATATATATACATTGTAGACCCGGGACAAAAAGGGTTGTGACGTGTTCGCTGAAATGTCAATGACTTTGTTGGAGGCCGATAATAGGAACTAGTGCGAAAAAAACGATTACCTATACGAATTTGCGCAAGTTGAGGGCTTGAGCACTGCGTGCGGCGGCGCGTTTAAGCGAACATGCGTTTGCCTCGATGTTTAGATAATCATATCATTATTGTGTTACCTATATCGAAGAGTTTAATTGGAATAACAACATTGTAAATTGTGTGTGTATATAATATATATATATATTATTTAGGCATCTCTGTAATTTTATATATTATATTTTCTATAATTTATATATATATCTACAATTTTTACGTACGTATATTGTACCAATAATATAACAATTTAATATATTATTTGTACCTATAGGATATAGCCATATATATTAGGTTAGTATAGCTAGTTAGTGGATGATATAATATGTAATAATAATCATACACACATATATATGTGTAATGTGTATACAGAGTACGTGTGATAGAAGAATGGTAATCGGCGGAAACGACAACAATAAACGTGCGGCCCGCCAAAGCTGGGCACCGACCTGTGGATTCACCCGCACGTCGTTTGTTTGTTTCTGTTAGTTTTTTTTTGCTTATCAAGAGCATACGAGGACAATGATTTTGACAAAACATAATTATGCATCACTTGCACAACACATGAAAATAAAACAGTCTGATATTGGAATTTAAAATAAAAGATTTAAAAACATACATATATAATAGTAGATATTATATTTTAATATACTACATACTATTAGTATATACTTTATTATATTACTACTCCATGATTCTCCATTTTATAATACAATGGAACTTACCCTAACGGACACCTCTAAATAGCGAACGTATATTTTCGGGAACAAACTTCAATCTTTTTACAAGCTGAACGCGCTGAAGTCTGGTTAGTGGACAAAATTTCAACAGCAAAGCGTGTCTGATAATTAAAGCTTTCAATAAAATGTATAATATCTGTGTAGAAAATCATAAGATTTTGAACAGTTGCCATTTGGTATTGAGTTAATTAAATAATGTTTGTGTTGCAGCAATGATAATTAAAAGATATAACACTATTAAGTCCATGGGAAAATATTAATTCAGTTTTAGGCTTGTTTATATATATTTTTTTTTATATTATGAAAACAGCTCAGTGTCACGATGAACTTAATGATGAGACTACATATATATATAAATTATAGACATAATATTTATACATTATACAACGTATGACCGTGGGATATTATGAAAACGAGAGGAAAGGAAGTGTGTTTACGGCTAACTGCCGTCGGAAAATATTGAAAACATGTGCACGCAAAGCTTGCTGCGTGGTCAAGGAGATGTTGTTTTTTCAAATTGCACTTGCACTTTCTATGTAACTTCGACAATAATACATTATTATATTATGCTTATGCAGAGCTTAAGTTATTTATTTAAATATACCTATTAGGTATATTATAAGCTTCTATTAAAGTTTGTTTGAAATTTGAATAAATACTATCGATATCGAATATTATTAGTTTGGTAAAAATAGAGTTAATATTTATCAAAGAAAATATGCAACATTTTCGGTATGAAATCTAGTTTGAAAAATTCATTTTCGGCGTTTACTCGCGTTAAAGTCACTTGGTTAGCTTGGTGGATCATAATGTTTGTTTCTTAAAATATATTATAATATTTCATCGGTTGTTTATATAATAATATCATATTATACCGTGGGTCACAGGTAGGTGTATAATATATAGACAATTTGGTTACTTACCAAAAGCAGTGTATCGAAGAGCGTTCCGGGATAGGTCTTGTGTCCCGAAGCTGAAGTTATAGCTGATGCTTACGCGAACGCACACTATCGACGGATGCTCACACTAAATCGGTCGACGACGACGAGGGTAATAATATTATGTTATTGTATACAACTGCCGAACACTACACGTCTATAATATAAACGGTTAATGATACATTGTATGTTCTATGATATTATTATGGTATTGACGGCCCGCGAAATCGACGATTTAAACGAATAATAATAAGACCGACGATTATTATTTTGACGATAAAGTAATATATTACAATATTATTGTTTAATTCGTACGGAATTAATATTCGAAATCCGGTCGAGTGGTCCGAAGGGTTGGAGCGTCGATGCGCACGGGTGCGGAGAAGCAAACCGGGTGAGAAAAAAAAATTACGATAAGTCAATCGAAGCACAAACACCGCACACGCACACACACACTTACACACACCGGCGCGATCGCAAGCTCTCTATATGGTCTACCGATGGTGCGTCACGACCGTCGTCCACAGTGCTCGCTGGTTAGGCACTGCTACTATGCGCGCGGAGGTACCGGTCTGTACTATGGTCCACTGGCAAACCAAACGCTCGGAACACCGTCTCCCCCGCCGACGTCTTGAGGGCCGCACGCCATTGGCCCGGAGCCGGGGCCGCCCGCAACAGGTGCCACACGCGCGCACACATACACGCACATACACACACGCTCTGGCGCGCGCATTTACCTGTCGGATACACACGCACACGCGGCTACATGTTGCCCCTTTCCCCCTCATGCCATAGATATTGCTCCGAGTCCAGAAGGAGGGGGGATTATTTGGTATCGTGTCGGCGGCGGCGGGGGACGACGACGACTTTATTGCCTCCCGGTCGCCCGCGTCTTTTTAGTCATTTCCCGCCACTGCAGTATAAGTTTCACCATCATAACAATAATAATAATAATAATAATAATAATAATATAATATATTTTATATGCGTCCTATACGACCAGCCATATTACGCACTCTACACTGTTATAATATTATTATTGTTATTATCGTACTTGGCCACACGAGCACAGCAGAACACATAATATTATACCTATACCTACCTACTCACGGCCTGGTGTACACCGAGCTGCGGTCATCGTGCTGTAGCACTGCAAGTAATTCGCGCGACAACTACCTGTATGACTAAGGCGCCGACATAACTATTATATTATATTATAATATTATATAACGATAAGCATGTTGCAGTGCAAGTATTGTAATACCGTCTTTTTGCCTCTGTACATAGGTATGTCCAATAATTATATATAATTACATAATATTAAACGCTGTATGTATTTAAAATACTCTCTCTCTCTATATATATATATATATATGAGAGTATATATTACGTTAGAAATACTTATATTCATTTGATTTTTAATAAATAATATTTACCATAATAATGTTTTAGTTTTCCAAAAAATATACCTATTCGATTAATTTTTTTATTAAAATTATAATATATAAGTAGGTATTGTAGGACTATCTTATTTAGTAAAAAATATGCAAAATATTGTTGCATTGTGCGTAGTAGTAGCTATTGTTTTTCATAAATATTGAACAATAGCTCAACGTACTCAGTATTTAATTAACTTTGACTATTAGGCATACCCTTTAGCTACATATAATATATTATACTTCTGTTGGGAGCATGCATATTTTATTATATTATATTGTTTTAATTTGGGTTTTGAATGTTTATACCTACAACGTTGTGTGAATAATGCACTAATGGAGATTAAATATAATGCGTACCATATTATGGATATGAATATTAATTTATTTTTAAAGAATAGGTTTTTTCAATTAAAAGTCTGCGAAAAGTTCGATTACTAAATCATTTTAACTAAATGCTAGTCGGTTAACTTAATTTATTTTCACAAATTAAATAATATAAATTATAAATTGAATCTAAATTAAACCTTCGATTTGAATAAGTATACCATAATCAGTTGTAGCAAAGTTCAATTGTTGTATCTATACTGTTTTGTATATACTAATTCAACAAAACAAGCTTTAATATAGGTAAACAAATCTCGTATATGGAACAATTTTGAGAGGTACAAATTTAAGTCACTATAATATATACTGCATTAGGGCCTTAATATGAACCTGCAGCCTCCGTCTTGGTGTTTGAAATTTGATTTGCCAAAACGTTATACCTACCCATTATATTTTATGGTCTTCCGGATAGTAGATATGTACCTAATATAATATAATATACTAGTATTTATTTATTTATATAATATTTTTCGGTTTCTTATTTTATATACTATACACCTGTCCGTATCTACATAATATATATAATAGAGGCATAGTCACATATATTATTATAATGCACTGCAGACAGAAATGGAAAATAAAAATATACAAAAAAACAACAACACGTCCTGTTTCCGATTCCTGAGCGTTTTCCACTCGACTGCACTGCGAGTGCTCAGTATATAGACTGCTGCAGTATTTAAATACTTAACTATTAGTTGGTCTTATACTGTAGATATATATATAGTTGACCGAGACATATCTTATGCAATTATTATATTACTGCAGCGGGGTGTAGATATACTCATGCAGGCCTATACATGAGATTATTGTGATATGTTTGCCGTAATAATATTATTATTGTTATTTTCATTCTCACGCGAACAAGACGGGCCGCGAGTATATAGACCTATGTAGAACATTGTGTCGTGGATTTATATATTATAATTTATATGTAATATGTATATAGTATTTTATTATATAGGCATAGAGCCCGGTGGTACACAATGTTTATCTCGTTTCTTCGAGAATAAAATTTAAAAAAAAAACAACAATGTGACCGCACCCTATAGGCATTTACCTACGTGTATGTATTTTTTATGAGCATCACGGAATATATAATTTAAGTTTTAAATAATATAACTGAGATATTAAGTATAGATCAAATATAAAGTATTATAGGTACTATAAATATTCGATAATGATGGTTAGTACAGCAAAGTACACTACTATAATAATATACCTAATATATTTATATATATATTATATTATGTTTCTCAAATGAGTTCTGACTTATGCATCTATTTTCCTTCTGCATAATAATTTTGTACTTTTGCTTTTCCCCCCTCTCTTAACCGACAGCAGAAGAGGCACTGTTTGAACCATACTATACTCCTCTGCTGCCATCTTTTATTGATGCATACAATGTGTAAATACATACAATTTGCAACATACATGATACATTGTACTATTGCTTATACCTAAGTATATTATAGACACAAGCACAAATACACATGCCATATATACTTAATGTAGGTTATATTATCAGAAAAGTATTATTAGATGTTATAGTTTGTTTTGAATTTTCAGCTGTCGAACATAACAATATGTATAGGTATTACTACCTAATATATTATAAATTATAATAATATAAGAATTTTTAACCGTATACCTCCATCATACACAAATATACTGAATATACTATTATATTATATAAATGCATAATATTACATTTTAACTGCCGGTAGAGAAGTTATTGGTACCTACCGTCCACCACATAATAAGTTATAACAAATTATTTTATACAAAATATGCACCACTGTTTTACTGTTTAAATTTCCGACGTTTTAGCGATTTCTGAATTTAAATTCCAGGAAATCACGCGATAATAATTTATTTAATTGACGGCCATTTTTATGACACATGTACATATACCACCGTATACGTATTATGTATAATTAATATGTGATGAGGTCTTCAATGTTTTACGCAAACAATAGCCAATAGGTATAGTTGTATAGTGTACACTGTACAGTGAGTTTATAAAGGTAACGCAATTCGCATACACCAATTACAGTGTAATAATGAACATTACACGATATAACGCGTATCGTAAAATTACTTGTACGCCATATTTAGTTTTAAATTTCTTATAGGTTAGATGTTATAAAATATAATTTTCTATTTTTACTGATTTTTTTGTAATATTAGTACCTATTATGTATATCATGAGCGAATTTGTACGTTTATTATTCATATTAGCAATAATGTTTTGAAACTAAAATAATTTTTTTTTGATTGAGGCAATCGTCAAGAGAAAAATATATTCTCATTAGATCTTAATCAAACACAGTTTGGGTAACCCTGCAATATATCATAAATTCAATATTTCATAACAATCAATTTGAATCAAAACGGCAAAACAACATTTTAACCTACCTATTAAAGTAACTATGCAACAGACAAGCGGTGTAAAAATGGGGAAGACAAATTAAGTTCTATTACAAATAATATTTTATTTTTATTTGTAATAATTGGCATCTACACGACGTATAACACGTTATGCCAAGATTCATAAATGTTAAATTTTGGCTACAATTAATATGTAGTAGGGTTAGCCTAAAAAATTCTGGACCGAAATGCGGCAGAAGGCATTTTTACCGCAACTTTAGTGGCTATATAGTATACATAGCCATCCAAAATATCTTACTATATGAAATTATAAAAAGATTCCTTTAGTAATTCTAGCTACACAATATTTAATGTGGAAAATGCAAAAAGCACAAGAGAAATATTAAAGTATTTTATGGACTATAGATGGCCCATAGGTGCATGCCTAATAATATATATTTGTTGAATAACAAATATAAATATTTGCAACTATATAAAAAAAAAAAATACAAGGAACTGATAAAGTTAAAGAATAAAAACGAAAATCTTACGCACGGGTATAGTCGAATTGCACTTATTTTAGTCGAACTGCACTCGGGTAAGAAGCAGGTATAGTAGCCGAATTGCACTTGGGCTCAAAAAAGCTATTCCAACAAAAATATCATGCATTTTTTAGAATACACTAATTTCTTTTCCCACTTACAGGCTTATGACTGACAATGATTTTAATCATTGGCGTGGTTAAAAATGATTATTATTTGTTTTATACAATGTACCATGTACCATTGTCCATTATGTTATTTAAATATTATAGACATATTATATTGAATCATCAAATATTATTTTCATTATTAAAACTTTTTTTTAAAACTAATTTCAATCATTGTTTGTACTAATAATATATAGGTAATTATAATTTTTTTATTCTTTTTTTCAAATCGTCAAATGTAAAAATTTTTTTTTCATTTTAATCATTTTTTGTAGTAATATAACAAACTGCATTATAAAAATGCAGTATTGGATGCAGTATTATATGTGGTAATTCACTTTTGAGTATAGTGTATAGAAGTTAATATATTATTCAATATCTTTTTTTTTCTTGTACCGTGTATAGTTAAAGGTCTAGTGTCAGTATTTTGCATTAAAATATAAGTATCTATATTTGTTACTGTGTTAAAACATCAATAAATACAACTATATACAAGTCCGACGTCAGAAATATAATTATCAACTTCATAGTCACTAAATTCTTGAACAGCGTGATTTTCTGGGATAGTTGACATAAAGTCATTTGTATACGATTTTTAGAAGTTTAACTCCTTTTTTTGAACGAGTGCAGTTCGACCACTGCCTGCTTTTTACCCGAGCGCAGTTCGACCATTAACTTTTTTAAACCCAAGTGCAATTCGACTATTTCTTTTTAGGTAATAAGTGCAATACGAATATCCCGAATCTTACATTAAACATTATATTTTAATAATAAAACTAAAAAAAAAATTCTGGAGGGTGGAAATTGCCCCGTTGCAGTGCTCCTCCTTTGAGTACATGCAGATACGCCACTAAAATACCATAAAGTCCACAACATTACAACCGATCACTGGCACATATAATATTACCTACATCAAGATAGGAATACTCTAACATACCTACCAGTTATTTTTATATTATATTACATAATGTTATTATCGTATTACCCAGCGTTTCTCAACCTAAAATAGATAATATAGGTGCTAAGATATTGTGAACCACTTTGAGTGAGTCACCAACAAATTAAAAAACAAATATGATATTTTTATTTTAGAATAATATGTAGCTATGGATAATAGTTCAAAAAAATTGTATAAAACATTATTTGGTAAATAATTTAAAAAAAAAACTTATACTCGTATACTGGAAATTAACCTTAGCAGCGACAAATCGTATATTCAAGTATAAATGTGTGATAAGTCGCTAAATCTAAGTGTTATTTGGGGATAGTTTGGTAGTCCACAAACGTTTACATTGAACTTTATTTTAAAATATATCATGTGCAAAATGTGGTAAATATCTTGGGTTGTATAATATTATTAATATTAATATTAATTATAAACACATAATAATATGACATATGTTACATAACAAAAGTTAGTATAAAATAGTACAAAGGTACTTATACCACACTAGTCTTACGGGCTGATTGATTGAAATATTTTTTGGTCAACCTCCAGCATTTGAATGATACATCTATAAGTTTTATTTTGATTTATATGGCTTTTAGTACTAAACTACCTGTTACAGCTCAAAAGATATAATTCAACACTATGAGCAATTTTGTATCAAATATCTAAAGTTTTTGCCTAGGAAATTAAATTTTATCAACATCAATCGAAAAAAGACAATTTTAAATATTATAAATAATTCAAAAAGAGGAAAATATTTTTAAAATATTATGTATATTATAGAAGTTGTATCTAAAAAATTGTATAACACATTTTTGGTGACATTATCATGTGTCGTTATTTTTTTTAATTGTTACAACCAAAAAACAATTTTCAGTTTAATTTTAATTTTAAAGAGCTTGGCATTTATTTCTTCTAAGTAACCACTCCACATCCGAATTATACTTACTTGAAATAATACAATCTTAATTTAATAAAAATTAATAATTATACCTATTATTTAATTATTACTATTTTAATTAAATTATAATAGTAAATGTTATAAATATTTATTCTTCTCAAAATATAAAAATGACAATCTTCATGCATTTGTTATTAGAGTTTGTGATTAATTTGGCGAATCAATAAGTGATAAATTGATAACTTTACATGTTTGTTTAAAATCTGTTAATAAATTTAGGTACCTACTAG
Organism: Myzus persicae; assembly: GCF_001856785.1. Lineage (NCBI taxonomy): Eukaryota > Metazoa > Arthropoda > Insecta > Hemiptera > Aphididae > Myzus > Myzus persicae. The sequence continues at coordinate 1,415,764 of NW_019103933.1, forward strand.
GTACCTATATTATGTAATATTTCAACAAGTAAAATATTCATATAAATTAAAATTATTTTTAGATACATCCTATAAATGTGAAAAAGTGTGTAAACCATTAACGAAGTGATGAATTTTATTTTATTTTTCCAACAAATCAAATTTTTATTTTTCATTCGTACTTTTCAGTACGTTTAATTTTCACTCATAAGATTGGATATTATGACGTGAATTAATATTCTAGTTCTTTCCGGGAACATCAAAGCGTGGACGTGGTCTATTTGAATCTGTTGAGTGGCGTTGAGTAGGTAATAGTTATTATTATTTTATTATATTGATATTTCAATATTCATCACAAACTGTTCAGACTGTAAGTTGTTACTTATATTGTCGAGACATCCTATAACAACGAATTTTTCGTCCATCATATTATTATAATGATAACATTTTATTATATTCCCTAATCAGTTATACTATAGTTCATTTTTTTCCATGATGCATTAAATATTTAACGTCAATTTTACATTACGGACCATCGGATGAAATGTTTGGCAAATTACATTTCTTATACAGTCACCGAGTATACTACAACGCGATCTACTGGTGCGTAACGACTAGAGTGATTGGTACGTCAAGAGAATGCGTTGAGAACGTAATATTATTGTGCAACCAGCATATTATTATTATTCGCTAAAACTTGAAAACATAATATATTATTATTATTATTACTATATAGTCGTTATAATATCACGTATTAGTTATTAGTATTATGCATAATTATTTTATATTATATGTAAAAATACATTTATTTCTATAATTGTATATGAAACCTTATAACATTATTATATTTTTTCTAGTCCAATGTATTATTCTTTTATTATATTATTATTATCGTTATTATTCTACTCCCAAATTTGTACAGCCATAATATAGTCACGGTGGGCAATTAATAAGTACCTATCTAATGGTCAACATGACGTATAATATTGTTGTGGGATGTGAGGATGTGACATTGATCACGAGGGACTTGATCTTTATACGACCGCAGGAAACAAACTTGCTCGAAATTAATACCATAAATCTATTTGGTAACAAACTACACGAAAAATTGTCACAAACGTTCGTCAAAAATATAATAGGTCATTGGTTAAGTTATCTGCCGCTTACGAAGATTATAGAAATTTGTATTAATAAGATAAAAATATGTTCAAGTATTTTCAAATAATTATATATACTTACTAGATTTTTTATACTATATACGGCGTTACGAACTTCTTTTCAAATAATAACCACATATTTTTTATTAGTACTGTTCAGGTGAAAATTTTTTTGAAAAACGTGTTGAAGTGCATAATTCGAAAATAAAACGAGTATTTCCTGAGGTAGTTATAGATCCCTATAGCTAACAAGTAATAAGTAGGTAAGCAAATACTAGACAACATATTATTATTACATCTATTTAATTTTTGTACACTCACTAGTACAGTTTAATAACTCAGAAATTAGTCTATCGACTTTTGATTTAGATGCATCAACATTTTTTCAAAAAATGTATTTTTTTTAACAATTACTGTTAGAAAGGGATGATTCTCATATTTTGAAAGAGTATAGGTACTAGGTAGTGTATTGGTGTAGTGTTACACAGAGAAATCCCAAAATGTAAAAAAAAATCTATTTGAAATTATTATGATATTTCAGTATGAGTACCTACCTAAAAAATGTAGACACTTACGTCTTTTAATTATTTTGTTTAGCCTTATTCTTTTTTTTTTTGTTAGGGATTAAGTAGGTCTCTGCACCATTTTCGCTTAATGCGGTGGTTAATGAAGCTAGATTTGTTATAAATTTGTTTGGATGAGAGTTAAGGCGTATGTGGAATCGCTTAAAGTAATTTTTTGCCTGGGAAACATTGTATTACAAAATTTATAAAATTTTAGACGGAGTATATGATTTGGTAATATCCAAACACTGCGAGTCATAATATAACGTTGTATAGCTCAATCAATACCTAATGTTAATTAATTTTGTACTATTTAATTAGTACGTATATAATAATTTTAACCGTTACTTACAATTCAGTTGAATTGCTTCAATTCTCAATTAAAATGTAATTGTAATGTATATTATAATATACAGATATCTCTATGGTTGGAAAATTTCAAAAACTATTAGTGTAGGTACTTCTTTTTGAATTCTCAAACTCTTGTTATACATTTATACACACTATAATAATTATAATAAAATATAAATGCATAAATAATATTCTAACTACAATACATATTGTAATTAATCGTTATGAAGACGTCCTAATAAGGTAGATAAAACCTACGAACAATTTCATATTATAGGCTATAGCCCATAGGTGACTATACAACTTTAGGCTTCTTATACCTTGACGCACCGGCGCTGTCTTCTGCAAATTCACGAGAAAAAGTCGACGTAGATCTGATCTGTACGTAGTCAGTAAATTATTGGTACCTACTGTAAAATAACAAATTGCACATTAGAAACAGATCTATAAATGCTAGAGAAATCCAGCAACAAATAATATGACATTTAAATTAAATAATCCTTACAACCTACTCGTATATTATATAAAAAATACTTCAATTTTAAAACCTTAATAACATTTTTTTTTAATATAAATACAATTCTTTAATAGATTTAAAAAACTAGTTTAAAAATAATGTCACCTGTAATCAAGAACTAGGCTTTAGAAAAACTGATCACAAAACACAAACCGAAACCGAAACATTTCAAAAACAACGCAGATACCGAAAATAAAATAACTAGAAACTGATGAAATTTGAAACTTTTTTGAACCGTGCTTGAGATTTATAAGCTAACAATCTAAATGGTTTTGTAGTGACATCGTAGTACTGCACAGCACTTAACGCACTCAGAACAGTGTAGCAAAGACGGTTTGAAAACCTTTGAAAATGCAAATACGAAGAAAAATGTCTACGGTGACAGAGTTTTACTCAAACTCACTAAAAACGATGACGGGGAAATGATGACAATAGAACAGTAGAAAAATATATTTCATAGGTCAGTCTCAAAGGAATCATTGAAGTGGAAGCGGAGAAAACTGTCAGCGCCCATCGGCACCACTGTTTTCCTTAAATGCCCCTATAACGCACCAACGGAATTATGGTAAACATCGCAGTTGCAGTCGGCTCGCGAGTTATGTAAACCATAATTGAATGACAGTTACCTCGACTGTGGTAAACATTGTATAATATATTATCGTTATGGTAAAGATTATACAGCGACCGGGTAACCACGTTAATTTCCGCGTCGTCGGTCAGTCAGAGACCCGATCGAGTTAAACTCGCTGGTCGCTGGCCTTTTTCTCCACTATTATATCGTGCAGTTCGATTCGCTCGATCAAACCGTTTATCGTCATCCACGAGTGCGTATTATTATTTATTACAGGTAGGTACCTATGCAAGCGCCAGTATTCAGTAAGTTGCCAGTTATTAGTTATGGGTGGGTCGTAGCAACTCTTGAGCATTAAGAATATTATTCGCTATTTGATGATCCTCGTCTGCACGTAATATGATCAGAGTATTAATTGTAACGAATATCGTTCACGAATCGTCAATCACACGAGTCACGGGTATCCGATTTAATTTAATGGGAATAAGGGATGGCAAACTGCAGTAAGCGTGATAATGGTACAACTGAACACGGGGAACATCGATTTAAAAAGGTGCTCCGCCGTTACTAAAAGCTCATTATTGTCACAACCGTAAAGTATCTTCTGGGTTTTGTACTTCGAGCACATGTTTTTTTTATTTCGTACGGGCCCTTGAGCATAGTCGTCGAAAAAGATTTCACGATTTCAGGAGCCCTTGAACCACGAGCCTCCCAACAGTGATCTGAAAATAATTAAATTTTTTTTTCAAAAATGTTTTTATGAAAGAATTAACCGCTGCCCAGATTACCCATGACATAAAGTATATTAAACTTATTAAATAAACAGTTACAAATTGTCGAAAAAAAAATGTAAATTGAATCCCTTATTAATTAATAGGGCCCTTCAAATATTGGCAATGTCCTATATGCGTGCATCATAATTCATATAAGACGGTTATTGGTAATGGACAGTGATGGTTAAGCGCGAGGTCCGAATTGGAGATTTCCAGACATAATATTGTGTTATGTGGAGTTAAAAATATTCCACATTTCAACTTGTGAGTTATAGGTGACGTGTTACTATAATGTTGTCACCTAAGTATTTTTCATTGATTTTATATTTAAAATTATATAGGAACAAAATATATTTTACAATAAGTAGTCTTGTCAATTATGACACATATAGGGTATGATTCAAAATAAGAAATAAACACATAATAATAATAATAATAATAATAATATATCATGAAATATTGTAGTTATATAATTAATACAATATAAATGGAAGTAAAACCGTTGTTAACTAATATTTGGGAAGCCAATATTTTGATCCAAATAACAGGGCTAAGTCACACTAGGTATTTGCATTAATATGTTTACAGTGTAAGGGTTCCTAACATTTTTTTGTAGCGTGATCTCAAAAATATGCCAGCGTCATTGCGATACTGTATATTAATTTACTATTATGTTGACACATTGGAATACCTATGAATTATTTATAGATATTAGTACATGATTATAGCCATGCATTTAATTATGTAAGCATAGGTAAAACTACTTAGTTATTTCTATAAAATATTAGTTTTATTTTATATTTTAATCAGTTAATAATATACAAAATAATTAATAATTGTTTGATGAAAGTTTTGAATACTTTAATAGTTAATTTCTTAATTGTATCGGTTCTGTTTTAAATTAAGAAAAAAGTATTCACACAGCTACGATATCATAAATTGTCATTATTCATTATTTTAATACTGTACTATTCTTAATAGAAGATAATATTATGTCTTGCGAGTAGGTTTAACCAACCAGTCAGTGTTCACTGTTTAGTAACTAATAGTCTAAGTACATGTGCATGCAGATATAACTATGTTGAGTGGTGGAATCTAAGGGCCATCCCCCCCCCCCCCTCATAGACAGTCGATGGCTATTAATTGTTATTGTTTATGTATATTCGTATATAACCCCCCCTCCGTTTTTGGAAAATTATAAATACGCCACTACCTATATATGTTTCATATAATATATTGTAAGAAGTAATTTGTCAGAAGATATTTCGTATTTTACATATTATATTTTATATTTAGGGGTTGCATCGAGTATTTCTGAAACTGTATGTAGGTACCTACTCTATTGCTGTTAGTCTGTAAACAATATCTGATCTGGTGAATATATATACAAAACTAATGTGGCAATAAAAAAAAAAACACATAATAAATTGACTTTTTTTTAACCATTGCATATTTGCGTATAGTGTAAAATGATTGCATCAACTAACTATAGTTAATGAATAATGGTTAATTAGTTAATAATTACCTACTGCAAAATAAAAAAGTATTCAATATTGCATGGATATAGTTTAAAGCTCACAATATCACATTGGTACATATATTATTCATTATTATGTTTAAAGTTAAACTACAGCATTATTGATTGACGTATAGGACAGTTAACTGAAAGTGTTTAAATATTTATAATAGGTAATAATAGTTATAAATTTGACCATTACTATTATTAATATAGAATGTGATATTATTTGTATTCTTAGTGTATTCGGAGCATCTTTACAGACAGATATGTGTTTGAATTGAACAGCACCGTTTTTAAAAAGCTATAGCCACTAATAATATTGAATTAAAACATAGGTACTATACCTATATAGTATATATACTATGTTTAAACAATTTAATTAAAATAGTTATGCAATATAGTGTACCTATATATTTAGGCATGCAGATAGGCCAGATAGGCAGATGGGCCATGACTCACACTGCAAGTTGTACTATACTTGTTATAGATTGCGACTTAGATCATATACATAGTAGGATATTATCTTATTCTGTGATCTAAACATTGTGATTGATTTTTATGTTTTATGTGAATGATTGTATGTTTATGCCTTACATAATATGACGAGTGATTATGTGCCGCGTAAATTAAAGTGTATAAATTAAATAAACATTTTTTTAAGGATCAGTGGGCCACTCTGCCAAAGCAGGCAGTGTAGATACGCCTATGAGTACATACACATGTACATTGATGTACCTACTTATATATTTACAAAAATATGACATTTGGAAAACGATGTGGAAAAATAAAAGGTACTTATAGTTATAACGGAAATAATTGCCAGTGGTATACCTATTGAACATATATTATAAAGTGTACCTATACATGGCTACATATGCACATTTATTGTATATTATTATACAGGTATACATGTACTATATAATGTTCTGTAATTCAAAATATTTTCAGAATATGTATAATGTAATACAAAATATTACGCAGAGTGCGAAAATGGCTTATATTTATTTCTCCGAGTAAGATAAGGTTTAGTAGGTAAACATAATATAATATACATTATAAATAATATATTTATAAATAATTTAATATATATTATGTTTACCTACTAAACGTATAATAGACAATAGACATATTATATGCTTTAATGCTTAACGAGTTATAAAACTATTTCAAGTAAAGCGCTTATATAAATAGTTATCTTACTCGGAGAAATAAATATAAGCCATTTTCGCACTCTGCGTAATATTTTGTATTACATTATAGATATTTTGAAAATATTTTGAATTACAGAACATTATATAGTACATGTATACCTGTATAATAATATACAATATATGTGCATATGTAGCCATGTATAGGTACACTATATAATATATGTACAATAGGTATACCACTGGCAATTATTTCCGTTATAACTATATGTACCTTTTATTTTTCTACATCGTTTTCCGAATTTCATATTTTTGTAGTATTTTTGAGAGGATGTTATGAGTACTCAAAAGATTTTCAATATAAAAGTCTTTGACAACCAATCATGCTCGTTTTTTCGTGATGTTTATTAAAGCAAATTTATTTATGGATTATATTATCATACAGCTATATTCAGTTTTTTAGGAATATAGCATTGCCTAGGTATATTCGGTACAATATAATCATTACTTAAGTAGGTACGTACACGTATGTTTATGATCTTGATATAAAAAAAAAATAACAATAGCCATAATAAGCTACAATCGAAAAGAAGTTGTATTTACTGTTCTATTTTATAACTAGGGCAGAGGATTTGTAGCATTTGCATATTTATCACAAAAACAGCAGAGTAAGAAACAAATACGTTTCATACTGAAACAAAGCTAGTTTTAAAATTTTATTTTGCATATATGCATTTTTCGAGATTTTTTGGTTTTAGTGCATATTTCTTCGATTCTATATGCATCTATAATTTATCATTTTATCAATATTTTTAAAGTTTTTATTTAATTTAAATATTTAATATAGGTACAACAAAAATAATGTTGAATTTTAAATTATTTTAAATTTTTATAATATTAATATGGTTGTTAACTGTTAACTTGTGAGACACGTCTCGAGGATTGCCGATTAGATTTATTTTAAGATTATTAATTATATTTATGTACAGATATTGTTCACTGCATAAGATATTATCAATACGGGCCACGGGGACGTTGGTCTCAGGTATCAACATTTAAATAAAATATATTCATACAAATATGAAATAATCTTATTTTTTTATTGCATATTTTCAATGTATTATAATATGCAAAATAATTTTAAAAAGCCTATTTGGTGATTTTTTAGAGCTATAAGTCGTCTACCCTTTTTATAATATATATTTTCAAACATTATTGCCTTAAAAATAAAAAATCAATGTCGATCATGCCACGATATTATTACAATATACAGACGTCGATCATAAAATATAATATAAAATTGCGTCGTATTATGTATTTTGGTAGGTATATAATATTATTATTATCAAAATAACATACAATACATTTTCCTGAATCTGATAGGTATATAAATAATATATTGTATACCTATACATACGACATACATGGGTAGGTACACGATGAGTCGTTGAGATTTCCCTAACCGACGGCGGACACCGGGTTTGCCGGTTCAATTGGTGTAGTGATTTATTTGGAAGTGGTACCAGTGCGGGCGAGCGAGAGGACCGGTCCACCTAGGAAGGGGTCTAGGGGGCCGGGTTTTATCCCCCCCACGGACCTGACGACCGTCCAATAAGGTTCGCTCTGTGGAAGGCGTCACGTCGATTATTATTATTTTTTTTAATTTCCAGTTTATGACTGCTGTAAAAATCCACCTTTATGCGTACAATACAGCTATATATACAGCTATTATATACACGCGTATATATGTACTTGAAAAGACAGTGATCTATACCTATGTGTGTAGGTATATAATAATTATTATTATCACCGCCTCTTATCGTAAAGGGTATTCAACCACTGTGTATGTATTTGTTGTGCTTTATTATATAGCATATGCTTGAACTCGGCGGAGGTGGAGGCCATTGAGCGGACACTATATTACCTATGTTATGTACAGGAGCAGGCGTTGGAGAATTGGTCGTTGAACTCTATTGCCGGCGAAGGGGTGGGGGAACAGGATGCGTTGAACTTCTACAACGCTCGCGAGGGCACACGCCGTGGAATTGTGGAAATACACGAAATAATAATAAAAATAAGAGGAAAAAAAGAAAATGGATTTGTCCGTGAAAATTAACCGCCGAGACGGCAATATGGCCGCGAAACGAAAAAAATACCATATTATGGTCTTACTGTATATTATGATGCAGAGAAACCGAGTATTTTTTTTTTGTCATTTGGGGTTTTTCACGACTTATCAGTAAATATTACTGAGTATTGACGAATGATAAAAAACTACAATTTTTTTCACATTTTGTGCAGTTCAATGCACCCTAGTTCGCTGATAGGTATGGATACATTGACTCTTACGATTTACACACTTAGGTATTTCATGAAGACACGAAGTTCAACAGTCACAAAAAACTTACACATTAGGTGTACACCTTACTATCATATTTTATATTAAGTATAACTGCCTATGATTTTAGTATATTTATTTTGGGTAATTTTTTTATAAGATACCGTGTTCTCGCAACAGTAGACATACTATCATGGACTTGTTTATTATATTTGTTTGTATAAAATATAAATAATAGATAAGGTAAAAAAAGGAATAAATGGTTATAGAAGAAGTATTAAATCTGGTCGAGTGCGATGAATTTGATGGTGTCTGAGTTTGCAGGGTCCTACTTGAGCGATTCCGGAAGTTTAGAATTTTCTCTTTCCTGGGTACGCGTGTGGCATTCGTCGAAAATATGCTTAATGTTGATATTTACCTCACAGGAAGTGCACATTATATCAGGAAGTCCTATATTTGGATAATTCATTGTTGAATATAATTGCGAATAATACAATATCATATATGTGATTCGTACTTTTTTAATTTTGGATGTATAAGAATGGTGTCTAAATGTTCAAGTTTCAACGACATATTGTGAACACTATTTATACAACTTACATAGGGCTAAATAACAATCAAATCGAATATACATATAAAAAAAATTGTGTATACAAAGCATGCTCACTGCTCAGTGCTCATCTCCATATGGCTTATTCCCTTTAATAATGAATATATTATTATTATGATTTTTGAAATTTGTAAATATACTTACTCGTAGATAATTTTTTTTTCAAATCCTTGAATTTGTTTTCATAAACTCCTGTTTATCAAATAAGAACTCCCTTATTTACTGTAAATTATTTAGAAGAAAAATGTTTGGAAAATGTTGATGTACATAATTCAAAATCTGAAAAAGTAGTTTCTCAGTGTTAAAATGTTTATACTAAGGATAATATACCTTGAAAATGGTTTTTCAAAAATATAAAATAGTTGTAATATACTAATATTGGATCTAGTGTTTATTATACTTGGATAATTTTGAAAAGCAATTGATCTAAATAGATTAAGATTATTTTAATCATTAAAATTTCAAATCACCATAGCCCCGATATCTTTCACACCCATTATTATTGCCCAAGTATTCTCTTAGCGCACAAGCTAAATAATTCGAAAACTATAAGCTCACTCAAATTTCAAATGTTGATTCTGCTGCGTCAAAATTTTTGCTAAATAATTTACAGTAGAGAAGGCCGATTCTTATTTGAAAAACATAAGTTTTTATCTCCGCAGGACTTTCATTAAGCAGTACAAAATATCAAGAGTTTGGAAATATGGATTTTAAGTAACTATTCTTATATTTATAAATTCCAAAAATCACATTTTGAGCAACAGCATCATTGAAGAAAAACAGGGGCGAGTATGCTTGCTGAATCACTCTGTACTTAACTACTTACTATATTTTCTTTATCAGAACCTCATTCCTTTTGTGATGTAATTAAAATTCAAAGCAACGAATTGCGTGCGTGATCTAAACGCTAATCGTGTTTTAGTATTAAATTTAGTTGAATTTATTTTGTGTATGTACCTACACTTTAGGTACTCACGAGAAATGTCCAGTCATAACACAAAAATAGACTTTCATCCATACAACTATTAAGATTTCCCGGTATAATGTATATATCAACATTTCTTTGATATAATCCAAAGTTTCTAAACCAGGCAGATTGAAAGAACCACCAAATGTGACCCCTGAGGAACATTCAAGTCTTTTATTTTTGAAAACAATATCACTGTAACATTTTAGAAACTTTCCTCGTGGACGAAAAAAGTTTTTCTAGTCCATTCAAACAGGAGCAAACAAAAATTTAAATTGGAATGTTTCTCAAAGCGACTACAATAAATAAACTACTTGAGTTACGCAATGAATAAACTTTTGAGAAATCCTTAATTTGTAATTAAGAGTCAAAGTTACGGGTTATAAATTAGAAGTTAAAAATTAAGGAAATTACATCTAATTTTAAAATCTTTGCGAGTTTAAACTTTTTTCTATGTGGAGGTAAATTTATAATTGCATGCCTACTTTAATATTATTATTATTATTATTTCGTTATGTATATTATACATTTTAGTAACTACACAAATACTACACTATAATATGTATATGGTGTACCTTTACAATATATATATTGCAAATAATGTTGTAATAATGTTCTGTTCATAAACTAATTTTAACTTTAATTGAAATTTGTCTTTGTTCCACATACACGTGTTTTTTATTTTTTGAAAATAGTATCTCTTTAAAGAGTTTTCTAGTTTTCTCTTTGTTTTTATTTATTAGGTACATTTTATCTAGATGATACTTTTTATTTATTATTATATACTTTACTTATGATAGAAATTTGTATTTTTGAGATTTTTGGCAGGGAACTTGTTTAAAGAATAATTAATTTTATTTGAATTGTATATTGTCTATTATAATGATTGTTATTCTGATATTTCATTTAAGTGGTTTATGTAATTATGTAATATTAATGTATAAAGGATGATAGGGTATTAATTTTTTATTACTTGGACCATATACTTTTCAGTTATCAGTTTTAAATTTTCATTTAACAATGACGTCTTCTATGCATTTTTTATTTAAAATTTCAATCATACCATCATATCAACATTTTTTTTTTAAATTTATAATATTTTAAATAAGATTTTTCCATTATCAATGCTACATATATATGATAAATATCAAATACACATTGTGACAGATGTAAAAAGTGTATATACCTACATTAATAATGGCAAAAAAAAACAAAAATATTTTCTTTCCATAGACTTTCAGTAAGTCCATTGAAAACTTGAAGCAGGTATAAGTGTGATGAAGTATACGGGTTATTTCACGTTACTATTAAAAACATAATTCTATAAAAAAATAAGTGGTGTTTGTTTATTTATAATTTAAAATGAAAAAGTTTTTGTATTTAGGTAATATTAGTTTTGTTTAATATATTATACAAATATTATTATTTCCATATTATAATATTGAATAAGTATACCTATCATATGTACATGAGCATACAATGAATTACTTATACAACAAATTACAGTACGAAACATTTTAGACATCAGTTTAGACTAACCTCACGGGTTCGTTGTTATTGTTATTCTGTAATGGTTTTGGTCACGTCAACTGAATATTTGGCCATTGATAAAATTCGCTCAAAAATCTATCCATGCTCACAAAATAGTTCAACCACGTCAATAATCATTTATAGTAGTATGAGTGTATATTAAAAAAATGCATGCCATATGGGTTCAATATTTGCTTTAAAATATCTAGGGCACTAATTTTATATTCATTTTGGTCAGTTTATTAAAACTGAACTAGGCAAATAATAAAACTGCAAAACAAACCTTGAAAAACTTATTAAATTGCCTTAAAAAATGAATACGTGACCAATTCTATTTAGTAACCACACAGTATGGTAAACGTAAGAAACTGACTTGAAATCAATAGGTTTATTATAACATAGTAAATATAGTTTTAACCAATCGTTATTATACCTGAAAAAAACGTCGAAAAACATCCTGAAAAGTATCTATATTTATAGACTGTGTTTCAGTATAGACTACTTGTAAGTTACAGGCTACTTTTATTGCACTTAACAGTTAAAAATGTCTTAAGAAAAACATGACTCTTTTGGCTTACTAGCTTTTGATATAGATACCTTCTATCTAGGGCGGCGTAATTATTATTTTTTATTTTATTTTTTGTGCTTAATACACAAAAATACATATAAATGTACTCTTACATAAAAATCATAAAGGTATTTATTATTTATAGTACATTTCTGTTTACTAATTTTGTAAGGAAACAATTTTTCTTTTCTGGTGCTTTATCTTAGAGGTAGTTATATTTTTTAGAGTATATTAGAGTGTAAATGAGTGCATTTTTTAGTTACACAATTACATAGCTTCACTTATGATTTGTACTGTATATAATTTATATACAAGTTACGTTATAACATGTTACGGATAGAGTGAGCGACACGCGATTAATTTACTGCAACAGCGACTTCGACAATGTGCTCGTTCTGCGCCAATTAAAATAGTTAACGTTGATTTATATACCTACCTGCACCACAACGGTTAATTTCTTCTACATATATCGCTACAACACTACTATACCAAATGTACTCACGTACAATTTCGTTCAAAATATCATACCCATAGATACTTGGAGTATTATTTTATTGCGTTTGTATTCGCCAGTTGTATTCGATGTGTAATTGAACAATATTAAAATAAATAAAACACAATATCGTTTTGCATACCTCGATGCAAGGAACCGTAATCATCTATTCAGCGACTTATACATACTTGGACCAGTCTTGCCATCAACCGACATATTCGTGTTCATCCAGGAGATAGGATTTGACAAACTTATTAAACCATCTGAACAACACGACCTTAAAATTGAAGCTCATACAATTTAGTCTTTACATTTGTTGTTATTAAACCTTTTTTTATATTATTATGTAATACTTATTTGTAAAAAAAAATGTATCTTATCCCAATGGCCAAGTTTCCGAGGGTTATTTCTTTAATAATTATAAAAAAAATAATTTTTTTGTTTTTGTTTTATTGTTACAGCATCGACTACAAGGTTATTAGCTTACAATAATAAGAATAGTAAAATATTAATATGCTACAAGGTAGGTACAAAAAAGACTAGCTTTCAGTTGATATTCAAAATTTAACCATAGTACCCATATTTATCGTAACAATAATTTAATATAAGTTCTATATTCTATTGTAGCTTGTAAATATTATAATTAGTTATATAAGTAGGACATTTTCTTTTTAGTAATTTTTAAGTTTTAAATTTTCCAAGAAAAACATTTTAGTGTTTATTTTTATTTACATTAGTTTTTCTGTCATGAAATAGTAATACTGTGAATGATATATACTACCCGAAATATTATTTATTATTATCATTATCTCTGTACTTGTTAATTATGTTTAAAAACAAAATATTTAAATTAATACAATTTGTGCATTATATTTTTTAATGTTATGAAATATACTTCAAAATTCAACGAATATTTCTAATGTTTACATGCCCGAAGAAAAAAAAGTAAGCTCTATTAAAAAACAGAATGTAATTTTTAAACTTCGGAAATGTCTTTTTAGAATATAAAATTTATGAAATATAACATCACTAATAGGATGATGTTTATGATTGAAAGGTACTCGTTTTAACGCATACTTCTCTTATTAATCACTGAGATGCCGGAGATGTATCTATATAGCTCAACAGTTGTTTGCTTTTCAATTTACAAAGAATAAAATCGTATAATCTTTTGTCGTACGGATATTATGTAATCGTCGAACCTACATAAATTACAACTTTATACATAATAATATCATATGAATTGTTCTATTCGACGAGTAGAAACAACATGTTGTTCTTGAGTCTTGAGTGCGGTGTGTCAATATTATTGCCAGTATATATATAGAACAAAAGTCTATACATCGTACTTGCGCCTTATTCCTTGATATACTATATAATAGTATACCTACATATATATATCGATCCTAACAGCTTTGTCCATACTATATTTACAGCAGATATACATAATATACATTAAGTATGGCCATGGGAATTGAGAAGTATTATACCATTCACGTTGTCGTAATATAATAATATGCTCTCCACTTATATAACATAACTGTCATAACAGAACCAACAATACGAAGGTACAACACTGCACAAGTATAATAATATATATAATAGGTGTGATACATTATTTTAAAGCTTTTAAAATTCGACGCGTGTTCAATAGAAGTGTCTACACTTAACACTCATAAGGTATTTCGAAGTTAAGTTTTTTGAAAATTTTTGTTTTACATACTTTGAAGTCATTGCAAAATATAGAAGTTATGAACAATGTTCTATTTATTTTAATTCTTTTTGATCATTTTGATTGACAACATTATGTATGATTCATTTTTGATTTCAAATTCTAAAGGAGAATATTTTTCAGTGTCTTTTGATACATACAAATCAAATTTTAAGCTAGTGGATAATTTTATATAGTTATGACTTATAACTATTAACTTTATAAGTATTTAGAGCTTTGTTGAGTGGAGTATAGAGTAGCACATAGGCCCTACCCAGCCTACCCCATAAATAGGTTCACTGCTGTAGTCATATATGATCATCAAAACTAATTAATACACTAATTAAAACACTAATTACTAATCACAATTACTGGTTAGAAATTACATTTTTATGTATCGAAATATTCCGGAAAATCTTCTACTTCAGAATATGAAATGTATGCTGTCAATCAAAAAAGTAAAAATAAAAAATCTAACTTTAAAAATATTATCAAATAAGTTAGAACTTTTCGAAATAATGAGTGTAGAACTATAAACGGATCACATTGTACATTGTCAGTGCAGCAGTGAACAAAGATAGGTACAGAATATACTGTCTCGAATAGAGATATAGGTACCTACTGTCAGTGGTCGTACTGCAGTAAAGTTATTATTGTAGGAACGATTCCTTTTATCGGATATAATAAATTTTGACTTGTGTTGTATAAATTCTGCGAATTATCATACACCTACACACAGTGAGCGGTTAATACTTTAAGTATAATAATATGGTATGTTTAATTGAATATTAAAAAAAAATTAGTTTTTAGTAATTAAGTATTATTTTTTTCTTTTACCTGACTAGTGGAATTTTCTGGCTGAATTAATTCTTTTGAGGTGTCAAGAGATAACTAAACAACGATCCCTACCATCCCTGCATCTAAAATACTGGAGCTTAGGTAGTCACCAAGATCTACGAAAAATCAGGTACCTACTCAAATTCTTGATAGTGGAGTTTTACTTTGTTTATAGCAATAATAGAAAATGTAAGTGTTGTATAGTCTTAATTTTTTTTTAAATTTTGAATGTAATATTATAGGGACAAGGAATATAATATAATACCTATTTTAATATTATATAAAAATATTATTCATGA
The DNA here is from genome assembly GCF_001856785.1 of Myzus persicae. Lineage (NCBI taxonomy): Eukaryota > Metazoa > Arthropoda > Insecta > Hemiptera > Aphididae > Myzus > Myzus persicae. The sequence goes on from NW_019103933.1 coordinate 1,431,695, forward strand.
AACAAATCAAATGGCTAATGTAAATTAATGTATGAACGTCGTATGTTTCCCCAACTCTCCCTCCACCACATTCAAAATCTTAAAAAAAATTATGCAAGTAGCGTAATATATTGGCACAACCATTTTCGTGCCCCGGGTCAATGAAACGTACGTAAGCGTAGTATATTATGGCATGTCGTACGTAACAATATTGTTATAAGACTTTTGAAGTTTTCCTTTCTAAAGGTTGATATAAAAAAGTCAAGTAGGTACGTTGTCGTACATTTTCTTTATATCCAACAATTAATAGCACAACCGGGACAACTGTTTTAGTAGATTTGTTACCAACCATTATTTAATTTTTTTTTTGATGAATACAAACCTCTATGATTTCGTTTATCGTTTCATTATTATAAATGAAACTATAGTTAATCGGTAAGAAATCTGAAAACATAAAGTTACTGCAATTTGGTATGGGTATAGATTTTACGTTTTATGTATAAATGTGTAATGCTCATATTATAATGTTTATTTATTTATAATAAATCACTATTATTTGGTTTATAGTTTGAAATGTTTGAATAAAATAATATGTTGAAGAATATATATTTTATTTTATTATTATTATTATTATTGATACACTGGTGCAGTGGAACAGAAGTCAGATACCGACTTTATATACAGGTACATTCCGTTACACTGGTTTCAAATTGAATTGCCTCGTAATAGGTGGCAATAGGTTTTGTAATTACACAGAAAAAAAAAATCACTAGTAGGTAATCCAAAGTGGGTGAATGTGGTTTCATGGAAGTTTCAACAATAAACACCGTGCGATGATGACTGTTTGATTTGAATCACAAGGGTGAAACAATCCGACATGGATACCGACCGAAACCAATCGGCGCTTCCTTCGTGCGCGTGAAATAAACGAGTGGGTGGGTATATATATATAGTGGGATAAACAAAAAAAAACATAAAATACACGGAGGGCTAGAGATTTATTACTAGTTTCGTTTCATCATAGAGCCGACGAAATGAAATCAAACGAGATCGATATTGCGGGAAACAAGATTTGAACAAAATTCACTGTTTAAAGTGTAAAATTCACAATTTATATTACCCCCAACAATGTAATATACTTGATATTTAAGAAACACAATGTTGTGTAAAATTCGGTGTCAGGCTAATGAGTAATTATCTTCACCGCCGTTAAAGCCCTAATGTTTAAATAATCATTAAAAAAAAAATGATTCTGCGTGCTCATATGTGTATCATACGATATAGTTGATGTAATGATATATTATTTTTGTGGTGTATTAAATTTGACAGGTAATGACTATTGGCTGCGGCCTGCGGGTATGAAATATACATCCTAAGTATATATAGGTATTAGGTGCTCACTTCGACAATAACACCGCATCCATAATTTCATCCCCCTCCCTTCCCCGCAACATTAAGTGTTATATCTTTTGTTCTATGTACCCAACTGTTTAACAATATAACATAATATACAATATGCAGCCAGTAATTTTAATTTATCTTCTCGTCGCAATATGAATTTTTTTCTTTTTTTTTATGCAACGGCTGAATAATAATACAGTCAAACGGAAATCATTCGTAATCGTTGTGAAAGCGTCGGCGGCGACGGTGGTTAATTAAACTGCGGCGTGTTGCTATAAGAACCTATGTCTAGCTATGCTGGTGCTGCTGTTGCAGTTTCACGGTAAAAGCAAATCAAATTTTATTTGTTTTATCGCAGTGCCGCGTTATAATTACACGACACGGGAAAAGTGTGCATTGTATATATATATATATATATATATGTAATATCGTAGAGAAGTATTATTAAAAAATTGTTTTCACGGTGAAATGTTCGGTCCCGCTTCACCGGTCCTCGTATTGAAATGATTATAAATTAGTAGGTATATTTATTTAAGCGCGAGTGCAGTGCATTATCGGCGTTTTGTCGGTGAGAGACAAACGGTCGGGTGACAGATATTATTAAGCAACCTCGTGGTTAAGGTGTTATACCACACACACACATATATATATCTACTACGCGAGAACAGTTGCGTGTTTGTAACATATTATATCATATTTTATTAACAAATTGTATTGGAATATATTAGTAGAAAGGAGGTATCTTTAATATTTAATAGGGTTCTGAATTTGATAAATATTTCAAAATTTTTAATTTCGCCTTTCACGGAATACTTCAATGAAATCACGAAAAATATACAGATACACGTTTTGTTCGTGCCTGCGCAATAACCCGATAATATAGAATATTAGTATTGATTAGTGATTATAAGTAGGAGATAATATTGATAATGAATAATTTATCTACGTGAATAGCCCTGTAGTTTAGATGAATGATTATAACTTATCAGTTATTTATCGTTATTACAATAAATTGGAACCCTATTATTATCTTATGTATGCTTTTTGGAGCCAAACGATAGTGTTATTGTTTATAATTTGTATAAATGCATTTCATTATTATATAGTGAATAACTACTCACAAATTTGTTATTGTTAGTAATTAGTATAACTAAACCTAGCGGTGAAACAAACCTAAAATAACCCATATGCCACCTACAATTAACCCATCCTATCAACAATTTATAATAAACACAAGTACTATGAGCGTTACTGTTACTATTTACTACTATAGTTATTATTTAGTATTGTTTTTCACTTTCATATTAAGCACCCACCCACCCACTCCTAAATATTAAGAAAAAATCAAGAAGCAATTGCTCTCAAAGAGGTTAAAACAACTTTTAACACATTTTTTTTTCAAAATTGTCGTTTTATTATAACTTTAAATTGTGTACAAAAAAGTTCCATACATTTTGATAGTTTTAGAAATAATGGGTGTTTACTAATAAATTAATAATACAATATAGGTATACTTAATGGATATCAAAAGTAATTGGCACACACAAGTGAAATAATATTTAAGTAAATGGAAAATCGCACGTTTAATAGGTATTAACAATGTATTTTTATTAATTGCTTGAGACTAAAATAAAATGGGGAACTTGCTTCTGCTGCATAGTAGGTGTGAGTGTTCGTCGTCTGCAGTAATCGTCACTTATGTATTCGTCATTAATGTGTTTGATTTTATAATTCAATTAAACGCTCAATACATAATGATTGTAAGTGATGGAGATAGACGTTTTGAACATCAAACGCTTATTATTGTTGTCGAAGTTTCTCCTTCGATCGGTAATTCATGTACTTTTTTTTTCTTTCCCTCCTGCCTTCACATTCGTTTATTGTTCTCTACGTGAACAGATTGTGTAAGAACAATACTCAGATGAAAAAAAAAAAATAACAACCCTCATCAAAAGAGGTTGTGCATATGTATTTTTAAATTGGTGTAAAGTCTATTTTTGAGGAATTTTATATTTTATGTCATTTTCCAACCTAAGGTAAATTGAAACTTTTATGCATTTTTAGTTATTAAATAATTTGCGAATTATTGCCATTTCAATGGCATTATGTGTAAAAATATGAACTGCTATATTATAAGAACAGCTGCTTAATAATACACCATTTAACACCAATAAATCATAGTTTTACATTTTCATATTTTTTATGTTTTGAAATTGTTAGTTCGGCTTTTGGACAATGTATATTATATCATCTATATTTATTATTACTTTGATGCGCACTTATTTTGATGTTATATGACATTCAGATATTATTATGGGAAATACATCATTACATTACGTTCTTGGATATTTTTCAAATGTAATTTTGTGGATCATTATTATTTTTATTCTTTTTTATGCAACATTAAAATTACTACGATCGTTTCAAAATTGCGGCTACAAATAAAATAAAACATTGAAAGTTTCTAGAGTGCATATGCCATAATATTTGCATATGTTATATTTTATGACTTATATAATATAATATACATATAATGCGTGCGTGTTTCTTTGACATAAAAATATTTATACTTTATTTCCGTTTTAGTTTCCGTCTTTTTAATGTGCTTATAATACTTGTATATTTATACAGAAATAATAATTATAGAACCAGTGCGAATTTAAATACATAACAAAATAATTTTTTTAATTTAAGTTTAATTTAAACTATTTTCTAATGTGCACTGTTGACAATAATTAATTATTTTTAACGAGGACACTTTTTGATGAATTTGAGTGAAGTAAATTGAACAATTGTAAAATATATTTAATAGAATAGTATTTTGTAGGTACTATAAACATGTATTTTTTGAATTTATTACAAAGTACCTATAAAAGTGTATACTTATATAAACCCATGTACCTAGCCATGTAGGTATCTAAATAATATACAGGTATAATAAGTTAGGGAACATGTTATATTTACTAATTATTCAATCAAATTTTGAAATTATGTTATTTGAATCGTCCATTATATTCTCAGTTACAATATAAGTTACAATACCCCCGTAAGAGATATATTTTTTTTAAAACTACTTAGATTTAATAATAAATTATATTTAATAATCAAACAAGTATAAATTTATAAATAACAGATGACTTTGTAATTATTATTCATTCATGTATTTTGAAGATATTAGTATACTCGTAGTTTAGTTCTATGTTATAGCAACATAAACATCTTTCTCATAGATTAGGTATTAGTGTATTACTTACTATAAAACATTCTGTTGCTAATTTTATTCATCAACTGATATCTTATAGTTATAAATTATAATGCATAATGTTGTGTATTATATAATAGATAATCAAACTGTGAACATACCTATTATTTAAATTAATTAAATGTTTTTCTCTGAGTTATTGATTTTTTTATATATTATTAACATTCTGTAATATTATTTCAAATAACTTAAATATAATAAAATATAATACCTATACGGCTATAAACTACAAAGTATAAATCATAATTTAATACTATCCTTGACTATGCAACCAAAAATTAACAAAGCAATTAATCAAATCGGTCGTAGGTAGATATTTACCTACTTTTTTTATATGCGTACTAGTTAGGTCAAATATTATATGCTAAAAGAGTTTAGAAATTATCAAATGTTTTAATTAAATTTCAGATTTAAAACCTCTAAGGTATATCGAGAATTAACACAATTACGCACTAATCTTTATATACTTAAAGTAAATCCCGTTTATATGCATATTTAACGGTAATCAGTAATACCTATGAACCATGAAGTGTACTATGAAAACCTAAAAAAAATATTAATCGACTAATTGCCAATCACTTACAATAAACATGCATAATATATTTGCTAATGAACCAAAGGGAACTAAGTTAACCTGACCTGGTGCAATATATTATGCATAACGGTAGAGGTCTTATAATATACTAACTTTATACATAGCCACATGGGTACTGTTTCGTCTGTATAATAAGTATATCAAAGTATAATTCCGAATTCATATCATATAAATCATTTAGAAAATTAAATAAGAAAAGCACCTTATTAAAAACCGATTAAGTATATAACTACATGTTTTGTGTTAGTAAATAGTAAAACATAGTAAACTTCAGGTGGCTTATGTATTAAATAGTGAGTTATGTGATGCACTCTAATAAAATGTATAAAACATAAAATATATTTACAAAGTACATTTTTATTTGTTTTTTTTAGTATGAAGAATGCATTTATTTTTGTTCTTAATAATGTCTTGAACTTTTTATGAGTACAGAATATAGGCACATCTTCGCATTCGTGTGAGTTTTAAAAAATAATCATAATTAAACATTTCTCCATGTTTTGATTTATGTAATTTTCGTTCATTAAGAATAAGAGAAAATGAGAAAATGAACGGACTATAAAGCAGAAAAAGATTAAATCTTGCTCCGCTCCGATTAGAATTTGAAAAGTGGGACAAATATCCTCGCAAAAAAAGAAAAATTAAATATAATTGTAATAAACACAAACGTCTATGTGCACTTAAAACTATTGTTATTATTATAATGATGAATAATAAATTACGATTATTACTTCGAGTATTTTAATAATATTTATGAGGAAATTTTCCAAAATCTGGGAGTGGATCCGATTCGGCTGCAGAGCGTGTTCACGATACGTGAATGTACGTATAATATCCACCCTGCGAGAAAATTATGATTATATCAACATTATAATACTTACCGTTCGACGATCGGACGGCGGCTCATATAATATACCAACTATAATATAATATTATATTATATTATATACCAAGGTGTAGGTTACGCGGGCACGTCGTCGCGCGGTATATATGAGGCTGATTTCGACAGGGTGGAATGTAATTTATCATATTATTATTTTACATTTTGTGTGTACCCATTATATACATATATAAAATATGACGTAGTCTGTGTGTGTGTATGTGTGAAATAATAGTTTGTACGACTACAGCGGGCAAACCAAACATACCGCCACCGCCGCCGTGAATTCTACCCGTCTAAACAAAACGAGCACGTAGCACGGAGAACCGCCGCTGTCGGTCGGTAGAGTAAAATAATTACATTTCATTTTTTTTTTCATTCGGTTTCTTTTGAGAAAAAGGATTTTTTCGGATCGTTTTTTTGTGTTGTCCGACAAATGTGAAATATAACACACACACACACACACACACACACACACACGCACACACACGCGCGTTTATAATATAAAAGATTCGTATATTATTACGTATTATACTTTGTACCTATACGTATCTATACATACATACCAACATACACACAAAAAAAAATAAGACTATGGGTATCCGTCTGTACGGGGTTCCGGTTGATTATGTTATAATGAGGGCGCTAAATGATGTAGCTACCGCGTTTAACTCGGCCCGGTTCCCATAGGGCTTAATAACCCTTCGCCGACACCCTTAATCGGGTATAAAACTATAAACCTGCGTAATATTACGGTGTGTATTGAAAGAAACGCGCGTTGAATGAATGTCTAAAAAATGTACTTGAAACGTAACGCGTAACGTAACCTATCACATCCATTCTCAGACGCGTGTGTGTGTGTGTGTCTGGCTTCGGATAAATCATAATATTATAATAATGTACGTATAGTTAGTAGTTACAATGCTTTTTTTTCCCGATCAGTGGCTTGTACCATTAATTATTATTTTTTCCATTGACCATGTATCATAATATTGCATGCATATGCAGGTAACTACCTGTTTTTTACTTCAATAACTCGACAATGACAAATAAACAGTGTCGAATACAAAATAATAAAAGCCAATATAATATATAATGAAGAATTATTTAGTAATCATATTTAACTCAAAGTGATTTCGTGTCTATTCGTCTACTTATTGATTTACCACGTGGTTCACGTTGTACAGTACGATAATAGTAATACTATTCAGTGAATTATCCATAACACTATTGATTCTTAAATGCATTGTTATAAATGACTGATCCAGCATCACGTTGTTGAATCTTCCGATAATGCTGCTACGCTGCACACTGCAATCTTCGTGAACGGTGTAAGGCGTCGTAGAAAGGCGTCATATATCAATATGCAATCACAATTTTTGTAAATTCCGTTAGTTCTTTCATGTCGAATTAGTCTTCGTGTCTGTCCACCGTTTGCAGTACGCAGAAGAAACATTTGATAAAGCGTGAGTAGCACCTATTAACCATCAACTGGGTTCTCATCTGAAGATCGGAAAATTAAATAGGTAGTGGGTGTTTAATATTTTCGTTGGAATCACATTAACGAATTCGGATGTGACGATAGATATCGAGTACTGTGTGCATTAGAAATCCTTCGTAGATTCATGAAAAAATAATTATAGTACTTAAAGTAGTACTATAGATAATATAGAGTACCCTTAGCTACATTTTTTTGATTATTATTACGAGGACCAAAACGAATGAAACAAGTTGCAAATTTTTTAATCAATCGACTAAGAAATATACATTAGTTATGGTTTATTTATGAAATATTGGGAATAATAATGGAAACACAAATTGGGCGCACCCTCGAATTGTAACATAGTAAATTCGTATTGTTCAGTGTATTTCAACAAGATACCCTACTCGTTTATAAAAAATTACAAAGTATCTAGGTACAATACATTAATAGTGTTGAAATCGAGTGACATATGTGTTGCAGTGACATAGAACCTAATCTAGAAGTAAAATATAATTTTTACTTCTCCGTGTTTTTCGAATTAAAATCATTTTTTTAAGAAAGTTAGTAGCGCGTGTTAGTTTGAATGAAAACAATGCAAAATATATACACGTACATACATCAATATAATATTATTATTATACGAACTGTTATTATTTTTAGATCATTTTCTATGGGTTTGTTGTTTTTTAAACTGCGGACAAAACAAATAGAATTATATTATATTATAATTTGATTATATTGTATCCTAAACACGACAACTAAATGAAAGTACGGTTTTTATATATTCTCCAATAATTATTACATATTAATCTTGTGATATTGCGATGTCACAGATAACTTTTTCTAATAAACGGTTAACTATTACAGATTTTGTTGCTTGTAATATTTATCCAATGACTTTTTTCTGTCTTTTTTTTCAACATTTAATGACAGCTGATCTGCGATGATCCTTTTTGTACTAGACATCTATTATGAATATAATCTTATTAAATAACTATTATGCATTTATGTATACTGTATAGAAAGTAAAATCTCATAGGTAGGTTTAAATATCGAACTAAATTTTGCTATATAAGGACTCAAATAAAAAATGGAATACAGGGACAATACACACAATGATCTAGAAACTAGTGTAAATGCACTATAACAGTAAAATACCTATACTTATAGTAGTGTAATTGATGAGGATGGAGACGATCCCAGGTTTGCCTCGACCTGAGTTTATACATCAATATTTAAAATACTTCAATCGTATAATACACGACGCCACGGCCGCTGTACACCAATGAATAATAATCAATAAAGCAATAACTACTTGTTTGAATTTTGAATTAGGTAACTACATCAAAATATTCGAAAAAATTATCTACCACATAATTTACAGTAAAAATGGGGAATTCTCATTTGAAAAACGGAGGTTTGTATCGCCGCAAGACACTCCTCAAGCAGTTCACAATGTCTCAAGAATATGAAAATATTGTGAATAAATAAATTTAAAAATTCGGAAAATCCGAGTTTGATTGAATAAAAAAACGGTAGTGAACATGCTTGGTGAATCACTCTGTATAATACGACGTATATTATTAAAGTGATATTTGTACGTCTATATAATTTAGTTCACGCGAGCGGACACGAAATCCTCACGGTCCTCGTCCACTTCCGGCAGTTCCGTTTCTCACCTCCGGCATCGGCATACAGGCGGACACCCCAAACTCGACTCTAGTGGTGGTGGTGTCGGTGGCGGCGGCCCGGTTAAACTGTTCCGATGTTTGCTCGCTCGCGGAGAGAAACGTTTTTCAATATCCGGTCGCGGTGGCGGTGCGGTTAGCGATTCGAGTCGGCGCCCGTGGGAAACTCACGGTTCCGCGTCTTCTGGGATGGTTGTGGTGGGAGCGGGGTGGCAGAGACGATGGAAATACCTACTCATATATTACCAAGTCGTACAGTAGGTATACGATATAAATATATAATATTTTGTGTGTACGCACAAGACGCTCGCGCCCGTCGTCTCACCCACATACCGTCCGGCCGCGGCTGTCATCGTTGATCGGTCCCAGTTTTATATTATATTATGTACGTGTCGAGGTACGGTGTTGTATGGTCGTAGCGCCGCTTCCGGTGTCTGCTGCAGGTATACACGTCCTGAAACGATATCATATAATCGCTACCTATGAATTGTTTAAGGTCGCCTAGCTTGGGAACTTTACACGCCGTCACCCACAACCGGCGAAACGTCACACTGGTGGCGGCGGCGGCGAAACGGTAACGTCATCCCGTCTAATTGCACCGCAGCCGCAGCCCGTCGTCCTCCTAACCTAACTCATGTCCGTTACACACCGTCGACGGTCGTCTGTAATGCCTTTTTCACTGCATTATATTTTTGGTATTGAGTAGGTATATTAAAATATAATATTATTATATTTAGGCGCAGCGGATGATATAGTTGCTCAGAGGTGTCTATATCGGATGGGTTTGGTGCATGAATAATATTGGTTGATTAAAATACAATTGTTTTTACTTAATTTGATGTGTGAGGATAAGTGTACACAACTCCATCAGCATCACTTTGAACACGTTATGTTCAAGCTTAATTCTGCGTTTTTTTTTTAAAAAATACCTCTGAATGAAAACAAATAACTTACATAATTACCCATCTATATTTATTTATTTTCTTACTACATTTTAGTAAATTAGTCGATTGTGAAAGACTGAAAATTATTTATGTTAATTTGTCTCTGATGTTATAATATTTAAATCTTTGTTTTTCATTTTTATGATAGTCTTTTTTTAATTTTTGACATTAAAAAATGTAAAAAATTCAATTCTATATTATCTGAGCAGATAATTATAATAATGTGGGTGGATCTTTTTTCGCCCAATAATATATACAATGTAGGTATATTATACATATTAATGGTATATATACACTTTTTCATCTGGTCGTCTCCGGCTTTTATGATTTAGTATATTATGAGGATTAAGGAATATTAAAAAATTATAGCATGTTAATAAAATGTAATAATTTATAATAATATAACTACAAACGTGAAAGTAGGTACCTACCATAAAAAAATATAAACGATCTCAGACAATAATGGTAAATTCCCCACGCGCATTTAAAAGCGGTTCTATGTACAACAGGTCTTTATTGTACAACAGGTATTGGGTATGGACAGTTCTGGTGAACAGGTGGGACAAGACAGTTAATTCTGATGATCCGTCTACGCACTCACACGCACGCGTGGACACACACACACACACACACACACACACACACACACACACACACACACACACACACAAACAAACTAACACCGGTGAACTATCCGTCTCAGATGGCCAAACCACGCAAATAATACAATATTATAATTTATAATATTATGAAGTTATACCATACCATTATTATTAAATTTGTTCTTGTTTTTGTTGCTGCTGCGCATATCGAATATCGATGCTATATAATATTATTATTATTATGTATATTATCCCACATAATATAGTCCATATACTACTGTCTACGCTGAAGACTATTTTAATATTGTGTCCACTAACAAGACCATGTGCATAACTGTAAATAATACGGTAGATATATTCCGTTAAAATTATGCTATATTTGTTCTTAATTTAAAGTCACGCTCCGAAGTATTATTAATTATTATAAATTAGATATAAACGTAAGTATATGGTTCGGTGCAGCTCGCTATACTGCGATGGCTGATAGGCTTAAACACGTACCTACCTAATTAAATAGCAGGTAGAAAATACGGTACACCTCATAATAGTGATTTTTTCGTTCTTTGACGCCTGCCAAAGTTATTTGTGTCCATGGCTGTTCACTCGATTTTACTTATTTTTCGTCTGCACAATTTTTTTCTGCGCCGTTTAAATTTAAACTGATTAAATTAATTAATTGTATACGTAAAAATATATTTTATGATTAACTGAGGCGTTTTCATTAATAATTTTAGATATTTTTTGATGTAACCTACCTGTAATTCTCGAAAGTATAATTATATTGTACTATATTTTCTATGTTGTAAATGAATATGTAAAAATGTTTTTCAAATAATTGCATTCTATAAAGTAGTGTAATGTTGTGATGTTGTGTACTAGACTATATAATATGTCTATAATGTCAAATTAATAATTACAGTTACATTTTATTTTCATGATGATTTTACTAAAAGTATAAGAGAAATCTAACAATTGTTTGTCCCAATTGCATTTTAGTGAAGCGCGGATAACCGTAACATTGTTATTAAGTATAAATGTATAACATTAACTCCAATACTCCACATAGTACATACACGATTTTCTTAAAATCATATTTTTTATTGTCCATAAAATGTATGTGTTGTTATGTATTTTTGTGTTTCTAATGCTTCAGAGACAAACGTAATTACAAGTAATTTTAAAATATAAAAAAAATTCCTATGCAATATCGTCATGTTGACAATAGATTATGCGTCACACGTAAATAATAAAAAAAGAGAGCAAAAGATAGTACATTTAATTCAATATAGTTAGCTAGATATTTAAATTTTTACTATCTAGATTAATGTAATGATTATAATATAATACTGCCCTTATACCGCATTTTATTTTCTGACATGACATACCTATATACTACGATTATAGATGCGAATATTTTGAACAAAAAACTAATGATCAGCTGTAACACCAGGTGTTCAACTAAGGACGTCGACTAAAAAGAAATATCATAATATACATTGCGCGTCTACTTTAAGCGCAAGATCCCGAATTTGACAATAACCATTTAACGAATGGACGGCCGTTAAATAGGAATTTAAGTCAATATACAGCCTCTGTTATATAATAATCAGTGTTTATTGTTTTGTCCTTTTGACTTTTGAATTATTAATGATAATTGGTTCAAAATAAGTATAGACGTATAATTTGAAACTAGAGAACAAAATATTAAATTCTTTATAAAAATTAAAAATACTCTTACATTCATTAGTCATTTTATTAATCAAATATATTAGTCGTCTGTATTACTTACATTAATACATGTTTGTTTATGTATATGATAATAAAATGTTTTCATTTATTTATAATTAGTTTCATTGCTATGCGTGTAAAAAAATAAGGTAGTAAAATAGATATGCTTTTACTAACTAGATGTCATAACTTTTACTATAGGGAATAAAAGACATTTCAGTTATTATTCATACCTCATACAAATGATTATGGTATATTATAATATTATTATAACGGTGGTGTGTATGATAATATGATGTTTCTATTAAGAATCGAAATGCCTGCAGTTCCTACTGCTAATTTTGTATGTGATAAAATAAGTAATGTATAGAAATATAGTTTAAACATGGTGTGGATCTGTAGTTCATTTATTTTACGCTCTTCTTACACTACTACTATAATATTACTATGCTATAGAACTTAATAAAAAACGGAACGCAATCACTGTTGGTATATATAAAATTAAACATACAGTTTATCGTACTATTGATGTTTAAAAAAGAGTTGACGCAAAAAATACAAGACATGCGCGTGTGTGGTGTGAGGAAGAAAATGAATAATATAGCGTATAATACGTATGTAGGTACCCAACTAACTAATAAACTTTCTCCACACGAGTGAAAAGCGTCCGGCCTAAAACTACAATACCCACACGGTGATAATGTTTAATATAAAAATGTGATGCAATTTAAAATGTACCTACCCATTTATAATAAATATTTTATAGGTAGGTGTAGGAATTATACAGTCGGAAGACGCAGCCGTCGTCATCGTCGATATGCAACTATACCTATAAGCGTATAGGAATATTATAGAGCTTTTGCCGGGTGTTTTCGGCACGGCCACTCACCGTAGTTCCTTCCAGAAGTCAACTGTGCGGAACTCTTGTGCCGTCGGCGCACTGCGGACCGCGCGTATACACATAATATACCGTGGTAGCGGTACCTACCTACCTGCCTGCCTACAGCTAATAGTTTATAGTATACGCGACGAGCATATTATATACGCAATATGTGTGTGTATGGCAGAAGTAGAAGACCCTTTGGCACCTGCCAGCGAATCATTGGCCCGGCAAATTCCGGTATCGTGAGTATAATGTGTATGTGTTCTTTACGTTTTTTTATTTTTTGGTCATTACCGGCCGCGTATAAGACATATGGCGCGACGACGACAACGACCAAAGGTTGCAATGTTATTATATCGCGCGTGTGTGTGATAAGGTTTTCTTCTATGGGAAAAAGCACAAGGTGCTAATACCCCCTTCTGCAGGACGCATATGGCGCCTTTATTGTTGTGGGGGTGTGCATAGTTATCCACACACAATTCGTCCGCACAAGAAAACAATATTACAATATTATTACAATTATATTGTTGTATACACACTGCACGCTGTCACGGGCCGACGACCACGGTCCGGCCGACGGCAACACATGATGGATAATATTATATATTAATAATATTATTTTGTAAAACATTACGATTGCGTACGCGGTTTGTAGTGTCTTTGTCACACGTTGTTTCGTATTTTGGGGGGCGATCGACGAAGAGTGGACAAGCACTCGCGAGAAAATTCCACTAGGTACGAGACGAGTTGCAGTTACCTTGAACGAATCTGAAAATTCGTGAAAATGTTTACCTTACAGCAGCATATTGTTCGATCTATAACTATCTCCATGCCAACGTCACCGGTAATATCTGAGGCGGGTATCCTTTGCTGGAATGCGTGTTTCCGTGAGCAAATAGACTGGTGTACACCGCGAGTAGAATAAATCAAATCATGAGAATCTCTAAATTCATTCGTTAAATTTATTGTACCTACTATATAATATTATGACGTGTGTAAGTAAAATACAATACGATATTACGTATTGTCGGCTTAAATTGAATTTAAAACATCTAGAAATAAAATCTCTAACCGAGTGACTGATAATAATAAAGTCATCAACGTGTGAATAAATACAGTGAGACTATATTATAATGGGTTATGCATATTTTTGAAACGAAATATATTTGCACGGTATTATTATATTATGTGCACAACGTCCGCGATGCACCACTCTAGAGAGTTCATTACGATAATCGCAGACAAAGACCATAATAAATTTATATCTAGTTCGATGGTTTGATACGATATATACTCGTATTATATTTTTTATTTTATAGAATAGACTGCTAGACTCTAAATTATTATATTAAATTATAAAAATTTAATTTTTTTATACCATAATTGTTTATTCAAATATTTAATACAATTAAATTGTATTAAATTTTTTTAAATGATTTTGCACATATCGTGTATTTTTGAATAGTTAATGCGCATGTGTATTTACATCACCGGCGTTCAAAATCTAAGATAAGTATTTGTACTTGTTACAATACTTCTTAGATTTGATTTATACCTAATAAAGTTAACAACTTAGTTAGTTTAAAATGTACAATTCAAAATTAGTTTTAAAAACTAAATTTATATTTTCATTGAAATACAAGTATGTGTGTATTAATTGAGGTAAATAGGTATCGTTAATACTATTAATACTATTTTGAGTGTTAATATTTGTTTTCACTGTTTTTGGATCAGAGCGGAATAAATAACAATATCTGCATTCAGATACAAAAATATTTGTACTACTGGAGATTGGACATTTTTTGTTAGTCACTTGAAGAGTTAAGAATAAAAAAAAAGTGTTTAACTTATCCATATTTAACCACGATATACCTACCAATCGAGTATGTAAAACCATATTTTTGTTCGTCATTGTTCAATCATATGAATTTTAATAAGACATCGGCTGTTTATAGTATTTATTTATTTTTAAATAAAATTTCGACCCACCAAAATTTGTCTACAACATTATTGTGGCACGACGCGGTCTCGTCAGTCGCACGGCTGGCCCCGGAGACACGACTACGATTGTTTATTGGAGTTGGCGGCGCCGGCCTTGTTGGTCTTGTCCTCCTTGCCGCCAATCGTGCACACCTTTTTGCAGATCATCTCGCCGGTGTCGATCATCTGGCCCTGCACGTGCGTGAGCATCACGTACGCCCGACGCGCCGTGACCGTCGGCTCGACGCCTTTGCCCAGCCTCGGCGGCCGGCTCGTGATCCACACGCGTTCCACCACGGCCTGTCCGGTGGCCGTCGTGTCCCTGTCGTTTCGCGATCCCTGCACCACGCACGAGTCCAAGTTGTACGTGAAGTCGGTGTTCAACTGCGGGTCCTCCAACGGCGCGCCGCGTTTAGCTTTGGCGTCGGTCATCGCGATTCCCACTCGGCGTCGATGGACGTGTATAGGCGGAAGTCGACGAGTTTGATGTTTCGCTAAAAAAAAACTAGGCCGCGTACGATATCGATTGATGGGCCGGAGCGTTATCTGAATTGTTTGCCGTTCAATGTCTGTCAGTCGTAGCCCTGCGTAGATGTGACCGGCGTACGATATCTGTAAAATTTATAGTTTGATGTTGTAGTAATGAGCGTCCAGAAGTAAACAAATCGATGCTCGTTGTGTGCGATTGGGTCGTCACGTGCGACGCACGATTGTTTGAGGCCAGAAAAATAATATATGATATGCCACGGCCGTCTACTGCCGATTATTCATTATGATCGCCACTGATCGATAAACTGCAAGTCGTCGGCAAATATTTTTACCTATCGAGCGACGAGTTCGATTTGATCGGTTTCGGTTATTATCATTAAAACAACTTAATGCGCAACAGACACCTGCAATATTTACTCGCGTAATGTCTTTCTTCTGTGGCATTGTTTCAGAGTTGTTATTTTTAAATTTAAAAATGGTAGGGTGAAACAATACCACCGTTTCCTAATCATAATCAAATAAGATAAACTTCCACTAGTCAGTCGGTTCGCTCCCAAAATTAACCAAATCGTCTGTATCTGCACCATTAAATATATAGATATAGTGGGTACCTCGTACCTAGGTTAACTATATGTCTACATAAATAATGGTATTAAATATATAGGTACATACTGTCAACATAATGGCATGGGGGTGGTAGAAGTGCAAATGTACACAATTTAAGGTATATCGAACAATATTATTAAAATACATATTTATTTGTACATTTACTAATTGAAAATATTCTATAGTAGTGGAGCTATATTGTGTACAACATTTGAAGGTACCCCGAAGTATGTTTCGATGTGGGGGATGTGGAACCATGTTGCAATTTTTTTTTTTGGTGTTGCAAATTGTTGCAATTAAGTTGCAAAAATATGGTACTAGTTTGAAGATGATACGACAAAGTCGGGGTGCCAACTTCACGGCGGTGGTGCATACCACATTACCGCAGGATACACCATGTACCTACGTCACGACCATGGAATTACCAGGAGGCATATTACGTTATATGATTTATGTACGCTGTACGGAAAAATTCATACTATTATACGTTCTCATATAATCCCTGATAAAAAAAAAACAGTTTAAACACAAACCAAAAAAATTGTCAGTAACTCGTGTCAAACTGGAGAGTTTTATGATAGAGAGTTGAGAAAATGGTCACGTCTGGACAGCAAAAATTACGATACTGATAATATTGCATATTCTTTTTCGTTTGAAACCATCGTACAAATTGAAACACTATTGCCTCTTATTTCACAATATTCGTTTAAATTGCATATACTTCAAACACCTCTGTGGCTCCCGTCTTGGACTAGGTCCATATCTCTGTTCGCCATCGGAGGCGCCTTCTTTTCCCTAACCTCGACTTCGGTCCAGCCAGTATCGCCTGATGAAAATGAAATGTATCCCTCAATCACCATAGTCGCCCGAAGAAGAATCACTAACCCCCTGGCATTCCCGTGGGGTTATACTTAGCTCTCAGTTCGGTTTTGGGACACGTAATTTCCTTTTGACGACTACTAAATGTTGGGTCATTAGCCCAAATTATTCATGCCTCTATCCAACCTGCAGCGGTTCAATACTGCTTGAGCCACCGTCGACGGTTTAGGTCCACTCTAAACAGACCCAATCATGGTTAGTGGTTACTAAGGCGTATGTCTGTCGTCCCGTCAACGCGACGCAACTGCAAAAATAAACGTAATCGCACCTATTACAACAACAATAATACATCGGCGGAGTCGTCGGGCGAGTGTGATGTCTTGACAGTAAAAACGCAAGTTTCAATTTCAGTACATATGTTGACGATGACGAATTTCAGCCCGACGAAAGGGTAGAAAAGGGACTGGTTTTTGCGTACATACCTATCGCGGGCTACGATGTAGAATATGTTATGTTATGCGGTATTCGTATACGTATGGCGCACAAACTACTTCCGTCGGAAATACCCGGAGCGGAACCACGCCATGGTCTTCGTCTGTAGACTGTCGTCCGATAATCTATTGTTTGATCTATCGTTGTAATTATTATATTATATTTTAAGTTATTATGCGCACGTAGGTGCACGCGTGGACGGCGAACGTCTCGGCGGCGCGTAAAGGTCGGCGGAAGAGCGCGTCGTATAATAGTCGTCTTCGCCGCCGCCGCCGCCGCGGTCCGGTGGCCACGAAAGGCTTCCGGCCGGGTCGCGTGGCCGGCGGACGACGGCGACAGCTGCAGCTGCTCGCGCGGCCCGGAGCGCAAACGACAAAATTATTGCCTTTTATATTATAATGGTCCGCGCACCGCAGCGTGTAGAATGTTATATTATTTTATGCAGTTCTGACGCGAAACAAAAACATATTTTTTGAACACGTCACGTACACGATCTATTATATTATTATTATTATATATTAGGCACATTATTATCATTGTAATCATCGTCGTCGTCATCGGTTTTTGTTTTTGAGCCGTTCGTACGACTATTATTGTTCTTTCTTGGCGACGCAACACCAGGCTTGCTATATTGTTATTATTATTATTATTATTATTGTTGTATCCATCACAATGGATCATCATGCGTCTTTATGCATACCTATCGCACAAAATAGTTACGAATAGACGATGGGTATACGGTGTGTGCATGGTGCTCGTTGTCATCCACCTGCCTGCGTGGGGTTAGACGGTCGGTTTGTGTCAATAGCCATATAATTAACGCCGTCCCCCCTCCCCTCCTCCCCAAAAAACGACCGTAACGTAAAGGACACAGATCGCCGCGGTGGTCGCGGTTTGGACTCGTGATTCCGTGATTCCCCATCGGCGTCTTTGGATAATATTATTATTAATACATAGGTAGTCATGGATTCAGGTACGTAGTGCAAAGAAATCGCCAGAAAATCGTGACAACGATCTCTCTTATGTTATATTAGCTCTGGTAGTACATATGAAAGCCAAAATACTAACTCTCAATAACGACAAAACTTATAAACTTGAAAATCTGGAATTGTTGTGATTCCTTTTTTTTTTTTTTTTAGTTTTCTATATATGTGTGATAGGAAGAGATTTCAATAAGTATTTGCATTTTCAAACAGACAATAAAATAGTTATTGTGACTGTGGGTTGTCGTTACGCGTTGGCTGCTACCAGTCGCAGAATGCGATTGGGAGTAAGTAACGACCACAGCTACTAGCTCCCGGATGGGTGACCACCCGGGTTCATAGTAGTTAAAAACCTTGCCACACATACACGTGTTTGCTAGCTACCGTAACAACCGTAAAAAACAGCCTACCGTACCAACCTTACCCCTACCACAGTTCATAACCACTACAACAGCTAATCTCCTTTGTCGCCGAGCTTAAGTTCAATAAAAAAAAAGTTGTTATGACTGGACGTAATTTTTTTAAATTGTATACTGCATCTATTTTATAGCTGTTATGGAAACTTGATATAAATAGGGTGGCGTGGATTTATTTGGAAAAACATGTTTGTAAATTATTGTAATAGTATATGGTCAGTTCTAAGCTTTTAATTATTTTCCTCTTTTATTTACCTTTCACATCAAAAATTAAAAGTATTCGAATTATAAGTAAGCTGTGATTTATAAACGTTTAAAATTTAATGGGTAGGTTTATGAAATTGCACGAAACATGCACAGATACATTTGGCTATCTGTTTGTTTGTTCGTTTGGGAAAGGCTTTGAAGCGGATGCACCGATTTTGACGAGGCTTTCACTGGCGATGATGTATACTCATGTCTTTCAATAACACTCTGTTAAGATAGTATATAATATGTATTTAGTAGGGTCGGCATTTATTAAAGTAAGTAAAATAATGGCAAGCAAAAAATGTAATAGATAAATAAGTAAATAGCCGCGAAAATTATTGTATTATTAGGTACAACAATTCATATAAATTGACGAAAATTTAATTTTTCAAAAAGTATTGGTTATAACTTATAATATGTTTATCATTTTTACTCTCGAGTCTGTGTTTTAATTGAAATATAATAATTAATTTATAAAAATATTCAGATGCTAAAATGTAAAACTCTAATCAAACTTTACGTATTATAAAAATTCAATAAAAACTTACATTGGTTTAATACTATCAATATACTAAACAATTAGATAGTTCAATTAAAATATATAATAAAAGAACTAAATAGCTGTGAAAAGAAGTATTGTCAAATCTTCAGATGAAATCCTTATGAGAAAAATATTACAATGATTACGCCTTGCGCGATTATGAATATTTTGATTCCCTTTAGCGAATAGTGGTAACCATATTTACCACTAGGTTATTTTCAATAAATGTGTGATATGACACTCATTATTGATGTTAAGTGTCCAATTTTGGTGTCTATGTGTTCTTAGAATGTTTATCATCAATAAATTATAAGTTTTATTTGCTAAGACTTCATTGGTCAGTAGATATAACAAAAAAAAAAAGGTGGTAAGTATATTTACCACTGCTCACTTGTTGGTCACGTGAAATTGTTCTTAACAATAATTGAAATATTTGATTTATCAAGCAACCAGTGTAGCCACACCGATGATTGTTTTATTTTCTAAATCACGTGAAAATTTAACATGATATGAAGTAATCAATTATTTTTCGCTCCTTTTCGAAAAGATAATATCCAAATTCAAAATATGATAGGGTCGTGAAAATGAACTGATTACATTCGATTACGGTTCGTGAATTTGCATCTTTGCGATGTAAACACAATTTATATTAATATATATTCAAGCATACAGGTATGTTTTAAATTTATACTTATATTATTTTATTAGCAAACAGGTATAGGTATATCAAATAAATAAGTAATTTATTTTTATGATTTTAGTATGGATGAAGATAGTGTAAGGGACTATTATAATAAGTATATGGGGGGTGTCGACCATTTTGATCAGTTTCATTCTTACTACAATGTGGCCTGGAAGTCCAGAAGATGGTGGCTAAAAATATTTTATTATCTTCTAGATGCTTCTATAGTAAATTCATTTGTGCTATATCAAACTACTAGTAATCTCCATGAACCAAAATCATCAAAATATACACACCTAAATTTCAGATCAACATTAGCAAATCAATTAATTGGTGATTATTCTTCAAAAAAAAAACCGGGTATTCAAAAGTCAATGCAAAGAAAATTGACAAAAAAAACTGGAAAAGTGATTGTTGGCAACCAATATTACCTACAAAATGTTGGTGATCATTTACCAACAAAAGGTACATATCGTCGCTGTGGATATTGTAGTACTAAAGAGACACAGAAACGTTCAAACATTATTTGCAAAATGTGTGATATTGCACTTTGTTTAGAATGTTTTGCACCCTTCCACAAGAACCCCTAAAACACTATTTTGTTGTATACAATGCATACCATTTTATTAAAAATGTAGGCATGTTTGAAATATTTTATATTATTATTAATTTAATTTTGTTTTTTTTTTAATTTTTAAAAAGGTAAGGTTTTGTGATGTATTTACTTCTACTTTGTTAGTTGTAATTATTTATTAAGTCTGAATATTCAATTTATAAAGTTTGAATATGTTTTAAGTTTATAATATGTATTTGCTTCTTTATTTATTTTTTAAGTTTTACTATTTTGTTTAATACTATGTAATACTATGTTTTGTAATTTTAAAATACTTTCTATAATTTGTTGTCGCTCTGTTTTTTTTATGATTTTAAAATAGCAATATTTTGTTGTATACTCTTTTATTTTATTTGAGTCTGAATTTTAATTTTGTTGTTTTATTTTTAATTAGTTTGTTGATTTCTTTGTTTTTTAATAAAAAAATAATATTTATTATTTGTTTATTTAATTATTTAATTATTTTGTACATAATATATAAAAAGTTGTGAATGGTCTGTGGTAAATATATATACCCCCTTACTTTATTATACATGAGCAGTGGTAAATATATATACCACCTTACTTCATTATACATGAGCAGTGGTAAATATATTTACCACCTCAAAAACAACCCCTCAGAACTACCCTGATTGAGGGATGTTGTAAATAACATGATTTTTAATGTCTTAAAGACTATAGAAATTGAAAAATATAATTTTTTTTTGTCTGTTGTAAGCATAGAATTATGCCCTTTAAAGGGTTTTAAACACAGAAAGGCTACTACCAACCTAAACGATGTCGTATTTAAGTTGGCTTTTAAGGCAAGTTAAAAGGCAAGTTATCATGGTTATTTAAACTGAAATATGCAGTCGGTTTTACTCTATTTCTCTAGTGCTTAATACTTTTTAATTTAATTTGCTTGAACAATATGTATGGTTAAGTTAACTAAGATATTATTATGTTATCTAAGATTTATGGTTATCTACATTATAAGCTTGGTGGTGACTACCTAAAAATAAATAAGTGTTAAATATTAATAGCAGTTGACTCAAAATTACAACTATAAATTGTAGTTCTCATTTCTAATTGATATTTTTTTTTAGTATTATTTACTGTAGGTAATTAATTATATTCAAAAACGATTGGTGTGATTATTTTTTTTTTTAAACTTTATATAACTATTATCTTCATCTTACAAGTGCGGAGCATGGCAAATTTGACACTCAGCAGATCAGGTTTAGTTCCGCTAGTTTAAATATTATAGTGTACTGACCTATTAGAAAATTTAAAGGTACGATTATTATCCATGGTAATAAATTTACTTAAATAATAACTTTTAGATACCTACGCATCACTATGCCATGGTTTTAAAGCATACAATGTATAATTTATATATGATTTAACTTAATGTACTTATCTATGTCTATGTTTGTATTTATAAAGTTTTATTTTTGTTGAAAAATATGAAGAGTGTAATTTTAGTACAATACATACTTTTTGGAACTATGAAATATTATGTCGACCAGGAACTTAATTAACACTATTGGATCATGGTTTTAAGAAGTTTCATCTCTTACTTGTCTCAGTATCTTGATCTTATATAATACCTTGTATAATGCATATATTATATAATTTTAATTAAGCAATTAAAACACAATACAAAAATAATTGCAACAGAAAATTAATCCAATTATTTAGCTAATATAATAAAATCTAGGTTTTTTTTCAATTGATATAAATTACATTTTTTCTATATTGTTATTATTTACTTTTTTATCTTTTTTCATTATTACGAGATAGATCGAATTTATTTTTGCTAATAAAAATTGCATAACTGTGTTGCATCGTAATTATAATTATGTTATTTCATATACCTATCTACCTACTATAACTAGGTAGCTGTTATTGCCACTTAAATCAATACCAGTGTACCTTAAAACAGTTTAATATGAGCATGGTATGATTAACATAAAATTATTTTAATTATATTGAAAATATCATTGTGTATAATATACATTCATAGTATGCATAATAATATAATTACATATGGTATTGTGTAACTACTAGTGTCAAATGATTTCAAGTCCATACGAGGATTTTTGAATAACAACAGAACAATTGTAGCAAAAAAAAAAAGTTATTAGGTTCGTTAGTATATTTGTTATTTTTGTTTGAATATCTAATTTCGTCGAAATTTAAGCTAAAAAATAATTAGTATAATGTATGTATTATGTATACAAAATTTGTTTTTGAGATTTTTAGGTTTATGAAAGAACTTTGTGTTAAATGTTCTAGTTGTTTTACCCTGAAACAAAATGTGTATCATTAATCATAAATAGAAAATAAACTAAGAAAAATAGAAAATTTAAAATATCTATGAATAGTATGAACAGAGCTACTTTAATTATATCATATATTATAATGGTTTGTAAGCCTTTGCAAATACTACCTACATGTAGAAATTAGTAGATAAGTAAGCCTAGATAACAGTTATTAATAATTATTAACGAATACGAATTTTCTATAGTTATTATTAGGGTTTGTCACACTAAAAATTATCGGAACATGCATTCAAAATCATTAAAATATGCGGTTAATTTTTATTTTATTTTTGAAAAATGCATAAAACATACTACACTTTCAGAAATCAAAAATTATCAACACCTACTATCGTTTCACACAGCCTAAAAAATAAACCATTTCCATCGGTAGAAAAATATTTTCGCCGAATTAGGATAATTTATTATTCGGATATTCGGATGTTATATTGATTTATACGGACACTATTGCGTGTTTCAGGGGTTTTTAAGTTCATGAAATAAAACTATTAAATTTTAAAAACTGGCACATATACTGAGTTAAGAAATAACGAATAACGTGATATGCGATCACCGTGATCAACGAAGTACTTACTGATTTTAGTTTCTTCATACAATTTAGAATTTATATGTCATTACATTTTACCACAAAT
The DNA here is from genome assembly GCF_001856785.1 of Myzus persicae. NCBI lineage: Eukaryota > Metazoa > Arthropoda > Insecta > Hemiptera > Aphididae > Myzus > Myzus persicae. Next base: position 1,455,963 of record NW_019103933.1, read on the forward strand.
TTACCATACTATTTTCAATAATAAAGTTAATACTAATTAATCGATAAACAGATTCGTAAAGTATTACCTGCCTAAAATCTTAATACTATTTTTCCCGTCAATTTTAGGAAAATAAAAATTTAGAAAAGGCCAAACATACTTAAATATGCTAAAAATAAGCACAAACTGCAAGTATGCACATGCTGAAAGTATGCACTTTTCCTAAAGTATGACGAAAATATTCGAAAGTATGTAAATTTAATTTAGTTTCTCTATTTCATAAAACTAATTCATAGCCTTAGGGCTTAGAATAACCCTACGACCACTACGGAAAAAACATGCAAATGCAAACAGTTCCGAGCCCTAGTTATTAGTTAGGTGCCTCTAACCTACGCCCGTAAAAACATTTTAAATTATGGGTAACTCTTACGAAACAACGATAAAAAATAACACCAAGTTTGAATGATTCTATTACCGCGTACTCCGTGGGATCATATTATATTTTGTACAGTCATCATAGGATTTATGAAACGTTCTCATCTTTTTCGGCGTGCGTTCAATAATAATTGTTTTCAAGAACTAAGAAACAAACCGACGGGGCTGCTTCATTATTCGGCTTGATCCTACTCTGACTGTAAGTATCTACCTACCTTTTATACAAAATATATTATAAAATTCGTAAGTAACAACTAATCCACGCATTAGCGCGGCGGGTCTCGTATGTCGCCAGGGCTGCGCACTTCAGCGGTGTTGTTTTGTGTGCGTACCTATATACAGTATACATGTACAGCAAAGCGAACCCACCGGATTTGATAATAATATAATTATAGCCGGGTACAACGTCGGAGTCGGTCTTGTCTTTTTCGTATAATTAACCGAGACACGATACGTACATATACTTACACACAATATAATATATAATATTATAATACCTTGCACACACACATACACACACACACACACACGTTAATTTTCTCCTGGACGATAATATAATATTATTGTTATTATTATATTATTGTATTATATAGGAACGGCGCACGCGCTTCTCGTCCGTCGTCCGAGACGATCTCCGCGCGGAAGGCGGCGGGACACGCGCCGCGGCGTACCGTTCCGGTGCGTTGGCCGAAAAAACTTTCTTTATATTATTATCATTATCCGTCGGTAGGTATATGGTACGCATGTCGTGTGCCGCGATGACTATATAATCACCGGCTGCCGGTAAGCCGTTGTAGTCGTTTCTCTAGTGTTATTATCGTTGTCGTTATTATTATTATTATTATATATATTATGTACGAAGAGCGAGGAGGTACCTACACAACTGTATGGACTCGTGTTTTTACAATTAAGTAAAATAAAAAAATTAAACGGAGACGAAGAAGAGCGGGAGGGGGGGGGGCAACAGAACAGAAGAAGAAGAAGAAAAAACAATCGGTTTCGGTCTGTGGACGCGTAAGTTTATTGGAGCGTCATATGTGTGTGTGTGTGTGTGTGTGTGTGTGTGTGTGTGTGTGAGGGGCACGCGTCCGTCTTCTGCAGCTATATGTACAGGTATGTGTGTGTGTGTGTGTGTGTGTGAGGTACTTATTCCGATGCCGTGCAAGACACGGAGGAACATATTATATACTTCGGCGGAGGAAGCGAAGAACACGAGGAGGTGGTGTATCGCGTTGCAGGTATACTGCTGTGTACTAATTAGTGGAGGCGCGCGACCGAGGAAAAACCCGTGCTCTGCGGACCGGCACTATAGACGCCGCCGCCGCCGCCGCCGCCGCCGCTTGTTGCTGTGCTCTTCCACACACACACACACATTTCTATGTATTCGTCGTTGCCGATAACAATCTTTCGGGTCAGCCTCTGTGACGCCGGTACCGCCACGCCGCGCCCGCCTCATCGTCGACGTCTTGACAGTGCCCTCGTGCCGGCCTAAGTACCGCCGACCATATAATATAAGTCGGAAAATTATGTGCTGTATAGTAATAATAATAACGCCAGTGTGAGTATGGCTCTCCGCCTCCGACTTTACAACGAATCTCCTGCGCGTACAAACGCCACCTGTCCACCTTCGTAGCGGTATCGTACGAAAAGCATATTATCTATAAATAGTGAATACAGTTGTGTTTTAGAGGGTTTAGTGGGGGGAGGTGTATTCACGGTGTGTACCCATTTACCACATGAACCGTACAACAAAAAATGAAGTTTGGTAATTAAGTATTGGTCATTACCTGGCACGTATTGAAGTGTGCGATATTGAATTGGTATAGTGTTAATCGTGTGGTTCGTGACCGTGATTATAACAGTTCTCGTTTGATACAAATGTGTTCGACTTGTCAACACGGAGAGAAGTAATAGGAATTTCCTAGAGAATAATTATCAAGTCTAATGCTACAAAATGTTAAAACAAATCTGTTAAACAGTTTTTGATACTAAGGTACACAACTAAGGTGAAAAAATGTATTTTTAAGTATAAGATTTGGAGAACGTATAACATAAGGGCCAACTATACCTAAGTAATATAATAGTTTGACGTGAGCGAAGAGAGCGGCTTTTTGAAGAGTTAAATCTGACTAGTTTTGAGCTTATAGAATCACAATACTCATTGCATGTTATTTGTATCATTGCATTACATTTATAAATGCTAGCGCACTTATAATACCCGACAGTTTTTTTTTTCAGGAAAACACCACACTGCCTATAATATTGTACTATTTTCAATGTACAGATATTTACACACTGAGTATAAGGCAATTGGGTTCCTGTACCTTCTGTTAAACTCGTTTTATAAAATTATACAGTTGTCGCCGATTATAATTGTTATCACAGTAAATGTAATGAATCAGATGCTCAATATTCTTATCGAAAAGTCCGAGTACATAATATGGCCTACGAATTGTATTATGGAATACGTACCTACATACTTTAATCTTTGTTTAGTGTACCTAATCACTTATCAGTCATTTTACGTAAACCGCTTTGTCCAGTAACAAATTGATTACCAGGGCTAGAAAGTTGTTAGAGCTAAAAAACGCAAAATTTGCGAAAAGTGAATATCAACAGTGTATTGATACTGTGAATAAAATATTAACAAACATAATATTCTAGTATATTATCATTTAAGTCATTTAATATTATGAGAAATACATCATTATATCATGTTACCCTCTACCTGTACTCGTGAGCAAAATATGATTAAAATAATGTATTATTGTGCACTCATGAAAACAATTAAAATAAGGGGTCAATACATTTTATATTTTGATGAACGGCAGATATAAAATATCGGTAAAATTACTGAAGTCCTATCTTTGATATTGTATTAAGTTATACGAAATTTGTATGACTTTTCCCAAGTGTTTTTTGTCTGCGACCATAAGACTTGGACAAACTAACAATAGGGTGGTTATTTTGATATTTTTATTAGTTGTAAATCTAAGATATTATGCTCATTATATTTTTTTTTCATACGCCCCACAGAGCTACAAGACAAGAAAACGGTTTAAAATCGGTTTGAGTTATCAAAATCGTAACTGTTATTTACAATGGTCTTTTTTTATATTTTACATATTATTCATGCACACCATTAATGGGGTGTTCCACGTGAATAAATCTTTGTGTGCAGACTGTCGTCAAATAATTGTTTTCACGAAACAAATTTTTTCACACTATTCACGGCTTTTTTCCAACCGTTTCAACATGTTAGTTGTTAAACTGAATTTCGCAATGAATGAGTTTTGGCGAATACTGTAAAAAACGTCATCAATAAAATAATACAACTACACTGATTATATTTTATTATACTCATTTGCTAAACAGTAAACACATATAATAATCATAACATAAATATTATCCTAGGTTATTATTATACTTTTTTTTTCATGCAGATAAGTAACAGCATATTTATCTATTAATTGCCTATCATGTGGTTTTGACGACAATATTATTGTTTTAAGTTAGTTTTATGTAATACATTATTATGACTTATGAGTTATGAGCATTAAATCATTTGGAAGTATACCAAAATATTAACTATTTATTATCATGTAGTATATAATATATCATATCGTAGCATTTTTTCAGTATTATGTAATAAGATTGACGTAAAAATGAAAAGACGTGCTTAACTTTACTGTGTCATATGTCAGGTTTATTAAATGATTTTATAACGCGCGCAGTGACATGACAGTTATTCGATTGCTTGAGTCATTAAATTAAACATTTTAATAATAATAAATGACATAAATAAATTAACATATTAATAATTAATATAGACGTATAGTAGGTACACTGAGTACTGACAGCTGATAACAAGTGACCACTTCGGTTGGATTTTGTTAGAAACACTTTTCCCGAATATTGAAATGAACGATGCACTTATTGTACTTAAGTATTAAGTAGCTAAATACTGTATATAATTAATAAATGAAACGTTCATTTATTACGATTTACGGGCAAAGTTCCAAAGTACAATAAAATAGTAGTAAAAACAAATAATAATATTGAGTACAAGTTATAATTTTACAAGTTAATAATAATATAAACAATAAATTAAAAAAAAATTGTTAAGATATTTTTGTATTTTACATAATATTGCATAACGTTTATAATATACGTTAAAATAAATGAACAGTATTCTAGAATTTTTAGATTAGATAACAAGACAGTGCCGGCCTCTGTGAAAGTAAAAGTAAGGAAAATTTCACCTATATATAAATTAAATCATAACTTAACTATTTATCTTATTTTTATCATTTATTTAAGTCACATGTATGTTCATGCAAATTCTATTTTCTAATTCAAATCCATATGATATTACATACACGATTTGATTGTTTTAATAATATTCATTATTGAGTATACCTAAGTACTAAGTTGAAAATATTAAAAGTTTTTACCCAAGAGTCACTTCATACTTGTCATACTTCACTCCGTCGCCGAGTGATAAGATTATTAAATGCAACACAATTTCGTAATAATACCAAAAAAGCTATATTTGAGCTTTATTTTGGATTTCTGATAGGTATATTGTTAGAGTCAAAAAATATACCTAATTCTTTAATAAATGTAGACTATATTACTGTCTAATATATGTCTGATATAGTGATATGCAATTATTAAAATTGATTGGTTTGTGTTTTTTGAAATAGGAGCAGACAGCGTTTTTTAATAGTAAGATAATTTAAAGTTCACAATTTGTTAAAACAACAACATTAGGTAGGTATAGGTTGCCGTTTTTTGTGATTTTATTACTATTAATGTCTATTAAATAGTTTATCAATAACGTATATTTATTATCATAGATAATTGTGTAGCTTCTTTGCAATGCTTAAAATTAGTTAAATTTCTTACTGATTTTTTAATTGTATGCGTGAACGTCTGGTTTAGAATGATGGTTTGAGTTTGACCGTCTTTTAGGCATCGATGTGATAAAACGATTTATTTCTGTTGCCATTGTTTCAAATAATAATACTCATTTAGTTGTTGTTGTTTAACTGACGTTAGGTACACGACAAAAAAAAAACCGATCGATTGGGGAACACTGGAGAGCAGTGGAGGGCATGAAAAAAAAAAATTCAACAGATTACCGATAAACTCCTGGTGTTTGTGTGTTACCTACCTACTTAAAACAGCCGCGCACACACACTTAACATCATAAACAATCCATGACAGCAGCACAATATTGGGAATAACACTAGGGTCGTAACATACTATATTATACGAATATTGATTGGGATTTGATATTGTTATATGTATATTTTTTTTTCAGTTTTCATAAACAATACGAAACCTGTTGCATTAAATCGGTTTATTGTTATTACGACGTTTCGTCCGACGACTGTAACCCCGACAACAAATCAACAGTCCACCGATAGATTGCTGACGGGTGGACCTAAAGACTACGATCCTGACCTTTCCTCCTCTCTCTCGAACACACACTTAAATGGTATTTTGATTCAGGTTATTTTTTTTTACTTAAACTCTTATCGTTAATATCGCTAGACTAGCGCCATTAAATAAAAATTATAATAATAAACAATGATAAATTAAGACATTATGTGGCTACCGTCTTACGCGCATCCACGTCGGATTTGTCAACTACTATTTTTACACAATATGTACCTACAGTTGGTTTCTAATGGAGCGTTGTCTGGGCGCGATAATTGGACTGTGTAGAATAATATTATTATAATATTGTACACGCAATGGGTATGGCTTCCTTATTTTTTGTAATCGGAGCAACGAATTCGTTTGAGGTTCGTCAACATTTTCCATGTGGAAGATTCTGACTAATACGTCAATGAAATGCAGTACCAACACCTGCTTTATTTTTTATTCGGAACAGTAAGCCTAAAAAACATTCGACACTCTTATAATGGGTAGGAATAATAATATATAATAAAAACAATAAAATACCTTAACATTAATAATTACGTAGTGGCTAGTACAGAATTTATAGTTATATTTTATGCAACAAAAAATTAAATGTTAAAGACATACTATATAAATAATATATAATGCGGGCAAAAATTACTTTTTTAATCCTGTTTAGTTCTTGTATTATGTATTTATGTTATAAGCAAACAGTATACTAAGACTATGTTTTTTTGTCACTACAACATTTAATTATTAAGTAATACAAAAGCGATTATGTAACATAATATTTGTGTCACAGAATTAGGAAAACATTAGTCAACCTAAATAGGGTACATACCTACCTACCTGTTATAGATCATATCTTTAAATACAGGTATTATACTATATTATTATTTCAATAGCTACATTTATTAATTTCTATCGAAATCAAAAATCTATGAATATGGAGGTATTTATAAAATTTTATATTTTGTATATTACCTTCGTTAAATTTATTTTTCAAGGTATTGGTATTAGCACTGAAAACTAAGACGTTAAATACAAAATATTTAGTTTTAGTCAGAATAAAGGATTAATGGCATTTTGATTTTACTTCATGAAATGGTAACTTTTCAGTATAAACATAATAATTATATGCAATCATCTATATATTTTGATTATATGGTAAATACTTATGTATAGATATCATCGAAAACTCAGATATTTTGATCTAACAAATTTAAAAAAATACCGAAGACTCTTAGATGTTTGTTTACGTAGGAAATAGTACCAGTCCTAGAAACAACTTATAGTAGGTACCTATAATTGTAAATTATTAATTGCTAATTGTTTTGTTTGAACTCGTGAAACTAAATCAAATATTTGAATTATTCAAATTAATAGTCAATTATAAGTTCGTAACTTATATTAATATATCGATTACTTTAATACGGAATGATAGAAATTGTATAATTTAAATTTCAATTATGTTACTATTTATAGTATAATATCTATATAGACTAAAATAATGGTACATACTTTAATATCATATAATTATATATGATATTTTAAATTTGAACAGATTTAATTTATTTCTGTACCTATCATAATACTATCATATTACTATCATAATACTTTATACGTATTTTGAATGTAATACAATTAAAAATTAATTGTTTATCGTTTCTGTACGTGAATTAAGGTTTTAAGAATTGTATTATGCTCCTGGTTTTTGTTAATTAACATAATTAATAATGATTATAGTTTTTTATTAGTATAATATAATATATACAGAACATGATATTACAATATATTAGGCTTAACAATTATTTTGCACTCACACACTTGCCAATAGGTAGTGCTTATTCTATATAGAACATAGAATCATACAACAGTGTAATTTTTTAATGATACTCGGCAAGTCCATGTATCAGTATACAAGTATATAATGTCATATTGAAGTATTTTTTACATGCTAAATTCATTTAATTTTTCAAAATAAACATATCATCATAGCTGATACTATACGTATTGCAAACTATGCTCTTCACTTCAGTGGCTTATTCAGAAATTTCCAAAGTTGGTGGGGTTGGTGAGAGGAGGTTATTATATTAATATACATTTATATATAGCCATAGAGGTATATATTATTAGAAACAATTTTATGTATCTAGTAAAAAAAAAACCCACAAGTAAAGAGTGGTTGAACATTCCCTTCCGCATGTGTTGTACGTATATATGCTACAGTTCACTCGAATATTGATTGAAAATATTATTTGAAGGAATATACCTATAGCTATACTTTAAATGATTGAAATCGTTATAAAAATATTATTATTATGTAAAGGGAACTGTTTAAATTTTTTTTCGGAATCCCAATAGTCGTGGTTTTCAAACTCTTTTCCATCGTGGCAGTTATTGCTCAGGTAATTTATTGATTTACCTAGATATGGTGTTTTCGTATAATATTTTTGGTACTTGGTTATTAAGTAATGCGATTGTTACTAATTAATAGTTAATTTTTATAATATTTAAATGTATTCATACTAATGATATAACATAATGGAGACAGTGTAATAGTGTAGTTTCATAGAGAATAGGTTAATCTAATAAAAATATTGGTTTGTTGATATCAATAAATGTTGAAAACGACATAAAAAAAAAAAATTATACGAAAATTATATGAATAAATTATGTGCCATGTAAATTTAAATGCCCCTGGAATTACCCCGACTTTAACTCCGTTGAATACAATATGTAAACCACGTAGATTTTCAACACATTCACATTTGGTTTTTTTTAACCAAATATAAAATACTGGTCTGTAATTATCTTCTATTTGCCCTAGTTATCAATATCAACCATTTATAAACATTATAAATTTACGAATATGCTAGGGTGTTATGATGCTTTTGATTATAATATAATAATATTTCGATTAAAAACCAATTAGATAAGTAGCATATCAAAGCGAGTCTATTGGTAATCCTAAGCGGCGCAGCAAAACATGCGCCTGACGAATCTCTTCGTCTGGCTCCACATCGAGCGGAGCCGTTTAAGACGGATGGGGTCGTCGACCGACTTCTGACCAGGAGCGTCCGTCACTGCATTCCCCGCGAGTTTCCTATTCCGGAGTGTCCAGTCCAAAACTAGTATGTATGTTGGGCGCTGAGGACCATCGAGTCCGCGCTGAACAACCTCCTGAAAATACGTTGGTCTCCCGGACTTTGGGTGATGTTGCTGGAAGTTCCGGCGCCGGCTGCACGGACGTACACGATGAGGTGTCAATACCGTTCTTCGTATCCATCGAATCTACAGCACCGTTCTCCTGCAGCGACGTGCTGTATCCTGCGTACTTCACAACATACATCTCGTGGTTCGGTAGACTTAATGGGGGGGGGGGGGGGCGGCCCGTTCTGTTCCAGCACGTCGGACAGCTCATGAGGCTTGCAGGGTTGCAGGTTTGACAAATGCTGATGGATTTCGGAGTCTACTGCTGCGGCTGGTTGACGACAAATCGTGGCCACGTTCGACGTAGACTCGTGTCTTTTCAACGCTGGCCATGTTCCGACCCGTGTCGAAAATGTAGTCCGAATGTGGAACTTAGCCAACCTCAACTCTTCGAATATCATTTTCATTTTGTCTCCTTCCGTCAACTGCAGCATAACGGGTTTGTCGTTAGACGCCATCGTAGACATATTATACAACTTAAGCGCGACAACGATATAACAATTAATACTGGCAATGTCCAGAACACGATACGCAAGTAGATGCTTTGGCGTAACTTAGCTAGTGAGTAGTGATCAATACGTGTCAATAATCTTCAAATGACAAAAATAATTTATACTTGTCAAACTTATCGCAACGATGTTTTGTTGGTTTTGTATCGGCCAGAAAAATATTAGAAACTTTATTAAATACTATTATAAATGCATTCATTTCAAATTAAAAAAAAAAAAAACCTTTTGATTGTATGACCAAGACTAAAAATATCTAATTGATGATTTACTTGAATACCTAATTATAACTTGTGAAAATGTGAGCTAAGAATTATCTCAAAATAGTGTATTATATATTTATATGTTTATCGGTGGATACACCTTATGGCTATTATAGTCTATTAAATATAAACAAAGTGTATTTATAATTAATACTACTCGCCTTATATAATATGCACTTCGTTGCCCTTTAAAAATGCCAACTCTATATGAGACTCGCTTGTGATAATGTGAGCAGTATATTATCAAGTAGGCTATCCACCTGTGGTGGACTGCATACCCCGCTAGGTGCACACTCTATATGAATAATATGTTTAATTTTAATTTTATTAATTATTTTGATCGTGTACATACCGATGAGCGGCTATACGTGTAATTCAGTTGACCGTCACCTTGGTAGGCAATGTACTAAAATTCGATTTGATGCGTGCTTAAACCTGATCTGCCCGATTAACCAATGTCACCCAAAAACTTTTTAAAATATACCAAGTTCTACTAAAAAAATTAAGAAAGTTGAGAGGAAAATTAGTTATTAATTAAAATAAACGTGCAAATACTTATACACATATTCAATTTTGTATGGCACGGCGGCCCACGGGTGACTAACAGTCAAAATCAACATCGCCCAAAGTCCGGGAGACAAGCGAATTTGAAGACTGTTCAGCGCAGAGTCGATGGTCCTCAGCGCCAAATATACATATAACTTTTGGACTGGTAGACCACCCGGAACGGGAAACAGAATGCAGTGACGGCAACGAGCAGGAGTTGGTCAGTGACCCGATAAATCATAAACGGCGTCGCTCAATATGGAGCCGGGCGAAGAAATTCGTTTAGAGGGTGACCGCAACCACTTAGTTGCTGAATGAAGTAATTCATTATTAAAAAACTAATTAGAAAACAATTTTTGTTCATGCACTTAATTTACATAAATAAACTTGCAGCTTTGTTATACTTCTTGTCTAGTTGTTTTTAATTGAAATAGTATTATATTATAATCAAACGCATCAACACTCAACACCTTAGCGTAAAATTCATTTATGTAGCTTGTGAAAATCGTGACTATATTGAAATCTCTAACTTCTATAATATTGTACCAAAACACATATATTCAACACAATATTTGATCAAATTTGATTCATCTTGTGTGCAAACACAGGTGCAATGTCAATTAAAGTCGGTCTTTAGTTATAAGTGTTATAACTTATAAGCAGTGCTTGAGAGTTGCATCATTTGCTAATTATTATTATTTTTTGGCTCTAGCAGATAGTGTCACTGAAACACTCATGTCAACATTATGTTACAATTATCTCAAATATTAAATTTGAAAATTCTGTTTTTTTTTTTTTGTACTTGTATTATTTTAAAAATGACGGAAATATTTTATTAATATGTTTTAAATTTATTGACCCGTATTGACTACATTATTATTATCATGTTTTGCGACAAAGTCAGTCACTCACACAACTCAGGACATTTGAACAATACTTTAATACGTGACTCGCGCTGTAAATATTTTCACATTTTCTTATTCTTATATGACTTAAGTTTGTTTAAAATTTTAAGCGTGATTGCTTAAACTAAACATGATGAACAAACACTTATTAAAAAAATTCACTGTACAATTTTTCATCAATCTTCTGATTGATTCCACTGTGAAATGAGCACTAAAAAAGTATAAATTAAGGCGTCCGGTGCTAATGTGATTTTGTCCTCAAAAACACGCTTTACTGGAATAATGATCCTGCCCCGTAGAATTAACCAAATTTTGATCTTTTTTTTTTTTATTGATAGAGGAAAATAAGTAATAAACTAATAACCTACAGCTCGCATCGAACTCCTTTTTACTTGATAGATTAAAGATAGATGGATCTGTTTAAATGATAAGCGATAAGCTTGATGTCTCGACTGAGGGAAATAGGGATGTATTTTTATATACATAGATAGATATAGATATATTGTAGAATTTTACTTCTCGAAACAATTCATATCTACTCGCCGATCAAACACATAGTTAGACGGACAAAAAGTTATGGTTGCATGTCGCTATGGAAACCCACAGGTCACCGTGTTGTAAAATATGTATTTAGATATACAATTTGTGCGTAAACAATTTATTTTTGCCGATTTTGACCCTTTAAAATCAAAATTTTGAAAAATCCTTTTCTAGTGGAATTTGATATTATAATATTACTTAATCCGTTCTCAAATTTCAATTCGATAACTCAAATAAGTTCGGCCCTGTGTTGATTATTGCTAAATTAACTTTCCTTTATATATAGAGATTATAAGATCGCATGCTGGTAGAAAATCAAGTTACAAGTATGTAAAATATTGCAATATAAAAATGCTCATATATCACTATCAGATTTAAATATGTATCCTAAAAAAAGCTCCCGATAAAAGCTTGGTAGGTTGCTACTATTGATTGTCAAGAAAGAAAATTATTACGAAATGATTAATATTTAATACGCGTTAATATTTATTATCTAAAAAAAATTTTATTTATTTATTATTTACTTCAGATTTCGAATTTCGAATTTGTTTTTTTTTTCTCAGTTTCAATATTTATTATGTATAATACTATAATAGTACAATTTATCTCGAGCAAAGCCGGAAGACTCGGCTAATAAACACTAAATACAATAGGTAAGTGTAAAAATAAGATAAACTAATAGTATTATAAAAAAAAAATAGGCTCGTGCTAGCTATTAAATACATCCTGCAAACATATAAAATTAATTAATTTGCATACGTACTTATTATGTAGTGGTATAATAATTAGTAATTTATACAATATTCAACAAAAAAGAAATTTAGCACCGCTTTCTAAAAACAGACAATTAAATTTTGATTATTTTAATGAACAATATACTTGTAGACGGTAATGTATAATACCGCTATAAAAAAATGTATAATATATCATTATTACACTAAACAGTGTAATTCAATCTTGTTTCCTTCGTACATTATATTATACATTTATAATGTTAACTTATTATTTTATTCTGAATTTTTTAATTTGTGGTTAAAGATGGTACAATAGATTTTTATAACCAAGGTGTTCGTTAATATTCAGGTAATTATTATTTGTAACAAGGAAACCTCTAACGAATACACATATGGCCAAATACTATTATTATCCACACTAATTTTTTTTCTTAATCATTGTTTTGCCCTTAATATTAACGTTTTCAGTTTATACTAATTATGTTCAAAATACATTCCTTACAAAAAAAAATGAATCGTTGATAGTAAGTTTTACTGAGATGGTATTTATTTATATATTTGGGTAGTTTTTAATGTTGTAATACAATACTTACGATTCTCAATGCAATACTAAAGTAGATAAATACATATTTAAAATATTATAAATGCATTTTATATTTTCATAATAATTTAATAAATACAACATGTAACTTTAATACATAATATAAAGCATTATACATTCATGTATTAAATAAAATTATTTTATTTGAATATAATAAGAAAATATATTGTGTTCATAGAATGCATTTAAGAAGTTTTAAGGTAAATCTGAATTTTTTGTTCATTGTCTCACAAAAGTAAAAGTTAGTTGGATATTATAAGTATTAGTTGTACTATGTCAACAAATAAAAATATTGAATCTATAAAAAACACAATCACACAATTATTAGTTGATGACTTAAAGATACGTAAGCGTCAATACAAAATTGAATTTGTTCGATGATAAAGCTAAAACATCCGAAAAAGGTTAGAAATAATTTTTATGATTACGTACCTACCTATTATCTTCTGAATTATGAAACCTATTTCAAAAAGTAAACACATTACACGAGCAGTTTGACGTGTGTTTATTTATTATTTACGCCGTAGACAGTGAGAGATTAACTGAATGGTTTAACCTGATCTTAAAATCCGATCCATCAACACAGCTGAACCAGTTTCTTATCGTTAAAATTCTGACAACAAAAAAAACTTGGTTTAGTACTTGTGTAATATTATTATATTATTAATGTTATGCATGCTACTATAAGACGCAGATATAGTACAAGTACAATATACTCCGGAAATAGGAATTATCAACGAGTGCCTTAACATAATTATCGAAGAATATTTAATTAAATCCCATAATTTCTCAATCACATGAATTGACATACCCCACCTTGTATGGCGATATATTAGCTTAGTATCATTAATAGAATAATTATTGATATGACGTACGTATTGTATTGTAATATTATTTTACCATTTGTCTATGTTATAACTTGTATTGTATTCTAATAACTAGTTATAATTATGTAGGTACCTATCTACTTGTTTTGAGTTCAATAATATTTTATATCATATTTTTTTATAATAAATGTATAGTTAATGGTTTTGTTTAAATATACTAATTTAAATTAAAAGTATTAATTTAGTTAGATTTGTTTTCTTTCTAAATTCGTGTTCTTACTTTAAAAAATCGTTGTAACTTTTTATTTAGTACAATATTATTAATTATGTTTGACAAACTTCTATGTGACTAGATTACAGCATCCACGAGTATAATATGTAAATAAACAATACGCGTGAACCAAGGAGCAAAATTTAGAAAATTAGAAGTTGGTGTAATAAAGTAGTAGGTATAATGTTTTTAAATTCTTTGATCATAGTATGTAATTATTATGATTTAAATGATTGAATAAATATAATGTAATGTGAAAATGCTACTGAGTTATAATTTATAATCATTATACATAGTTATTTTGAACTAAGTAGGGTAAATAGTTGATAACAATAATATGTACCTAATATAGTTATTTTTATTCTGATGTTCGATACTTAAACGTTCAAATAAAGTCATTTTGTTTAATGTTTATGTCTGTTGAGATATCCTATACTGGAACGAAACATCAAGTTCTTTTTCTTTATTGATTTATAATATGAGTTTGATAAAATACATCACTTTATTAGATTATTTAAATTCAGTACCTTAAACGTTAAATCAAATGTAAATTGTTAAATTTTCTAGTTTTCATTAATACTTTAATATATATAATACAATTACTATTTACCTAGGTGAACGGATATTATGATTATGTGATTAAAAAATAAATACATATAAGTTAGACTTGTATTATTAAGAGAATTTTTTTAGAAACTTAAAAACATTCTATGTATGGTACTATATGAATGTAACATGTTTAAAAAAAAAAATGTATTTCAGTATTTTACAATCCCTATACTAACATGAATTAATCTTATTATTAAGCATTCATTCGACAATTAATATTACGACAAAATGTTCATGAATGTACATGTTATATGCAAATAACTCACTCATCTAATTTTTCAGGACGCCTGTAATGTTAAATAAAAAAGCACATATGAACGCAATAATAACGATTATACGAAACGAGTTGCACTGTCAATTGATGACAGAATTTAATTCAACCAATTCGATTTAGTATTTAGTCGTGTAAATTAAATTGTATAATATAGCTGAAGGGCTTATAATATATTGAAGTGAATACCACCAGGGAAAACTCTGCTCTCTGTGTTAAATAATAGGAAATTAATTTTTTCTAGAATTTAGTTTTGATGACTGACTCAGCGAAGTCACGTGTTTGCTATGTGTACATGCATAATATATACATTTTATTCCTACGAGACTCGTTTTATGACTATTACACAAACGTTAATTAGGTCTTGTAGTGGTTTTTTTTGTATTAGTGGTGATAGTGGATCGTTAGCTTATGCGGCATAAAACATAATAAATTAATACCTTCCTAATGATATATTTATATAACATTGCAATAACTCGTATTATTTCATTTCCAATCTTGTGGTTTGTTTTATATTATGTACATTGTTCATAATATAAAATGTACATACATAATATTGTACAATATTGTACTTGCTATACATAGTATATTATTCATTCGTATTATGTATTGTAATAATAATTTAGTTATAACTTTAATATCTCTGGGCAACCAGACTATGTACAATCAGTGCCATCCGTAGTAAAATAATTAAAAATAATATTAAACGTATATATAATTATTATATTCTCATTCCGAATTTTATAGTTAATAAACCAAAAACAAAATTACTCGGACGATTACATATTATGATAAATATTTTTGCTTAAGGTTTACGAAAAATTAATTTAGAGAAAACCTATAATTTTTTTAAATAATCGAAGCAGGTAGGTAACGAACAGTCAGAAATAATAACCATCGTAATTGTATTATACCTATTTATACAGAATACAGATACATAAATACATAATATGTATATTATATTAAATTGTACATTTATTTAATATATAATACACTATACACTTTAATAGTAAATAACCATAACAAATCCACTTGATCCTTTTATTTATTATTTGGTAAACATTATTTGGATCGAGTTAACAGTGAATTATAATAATACATATTATACATATATTATATATTATATATATGTATATTTAATTTAACCCTTGATTCAGTGACCATGGAGAAATTTGACTGCTTTTAACAGGTCCATTGTTCAACGTGTATATAGGTACGTATACTATATATAGTTACAGTCTGTACCGAGGTACACATAAAAAGGATATTACCGTCGGTTGTTTCCGGTAATTATTATGGACAAAAAAAAAAAATAATGAAAATAAAAGAGTAATTCGGACTTAGTTTGGATAAATTACGTATTCACGGAAATTAGGGACTGGAATTTATTCAGACGCAGATTATGGAACGGACACCCTGCGACGGAGAGGCAATGTATTTTGAATAATTAACAATGCTAATAACAGGTGGCTGATTCGATGAATGAAAAAAAAACAACACCAAAACGATATACTTACCGAATACTGCAGTATCTGTGTTCATTACTATATTATAATGTTATTACATTAGTCATATACGGCCTAATCTGATATTTGATCGTTAGTTCTCAAATTTATTCCACTGTCGGTGTGACGTTTGCGTTCTGAGTGAAATTAATTATTAAAAAATAATTTATTAATACATCCTAACACGCATAGGTGACCTATAACTTATTACCTACGTGCCATTCAAATATATAACACGGTCGTTGTAGCTGAATTAAATATTTTTTCTCATCGCCTACTCTCGCCTCGATATACCTACCAAAACATGTGCACTACCTACGTCGAGTATCGATACAATGTTCAGCATTTTTATCACAGTTGACAAGAAATCATTTTGAATCTGTAAGACAATAATTAATGTATTTGTGTAATGCACATGTCATTATAATCGTTGAAAATATTTTGAACAAATATTTCATTATAGGAAAGCGTATAATTTATTGAACAGTCAATAACCTACATACCGTTTGTTACATGACGAAATCGGTAAATTTCTCTTAGGTATCTATTAAAAGTGTTTCGTCACTAATGTATTACCTTATCTGTATGGGCATACTTAAACATATTATTAAAACCGCTAATGATTATAGAGCTCAGAAGTTTATGTATTTACGTACCATACATCTTATTGGCTTTTACAACCATATTCGAGGAAGTGATAAAATATTGAGAACCTCCAAAAGATATAATATTGCTGATTGACAAGAAATGCCATCTAAAATTATTGTTATACTTTTAGTTTCTTATTTTTTCTGGCAAAAATTGTTGATTTTAAATTCGATGTAAAAACTTAAATTCTACCCATACTACGGTGTGCTGAATGAAACCTCATAATTTTTTTATAATTCTCGTTAAAAAAAATATTTTTTGTGTTTATCTAAGCTTGTATGTGAATATAAATGCAAAATACTTTTACCAATGCAACAAAACAAAACGATATTGAATTTAATACAAAAAAAATAACAAATTCTTTAAATTAAAATTTTCGAGAATAGCGAATAGGTTCATACTAAATAATCAGCTACCTGCAGACAATCAATAAAGAAGATGTCTCCTATGTCATATTTTTGTAATATTTTTAATGTAACATTGTAAAAACAATACGTACTTATGTTTACACATAAAAAAACAAAATAAATTCATACATAAATATAGTTATATATTTTTTGGCACGTTATATACTTATTTAAAAAGAACGCACATTTCGGAAGTTTTTAGTGATTGATGGACTTTGGGTCCAAAGGGTTATTGAATTATTATGAATGTCATGATCAATAGCATACTTTCCATAATATTATGCACTATACAGTGAAAGGAGCCGGGACGTAGATAAAATAAGAATAAATTATAAATAGATGTACCTATATTATTTTTCGAATGTACATACGTTGTTTTCAATAATAATATGTTCTTTCCGGCATATCCATAAACTTCAAGCGTGAGCAAACAGTAATAATCTATACGTCCAAATATCGAACCGTTATATATTTTTTCCCACTGTCTAAAAACCCCATAACGTTATTATTGAGTGTACGATAAAATGTACAGTCGATATTGTGTAATGTTGTTATTATACGCATAATATATTATTTTCATTCCTAAGTAGTTGGATAGGCGTAAACTGCAGTCTCTGCAAGCGTACATCAAAATCGTATCGGTCCATCCGTTTATGTGCTGATGGTGCGAGGCACACAATATATAATGCGTTTTATGTGCATTAAATATTATATTGTTGTGGACTTCATATGCATTATAATGTATTTAACATATTATATTACAATATATGACTTTCTTCCCACCGATAATAAACGAAAACGGTACAGTAAACTATTATTGCTGTTATTGAACGATCTATCGATTTTTGCGTGGTTCTTTTTCTGAACAGATAAAGCAGTACACAAATGTGCCTATAAATGTACTTTGTTTTTTTTTTTAAGGAGAATATATACAATCTATACCGTAGACATAATAGGTATATGTGGGTTAAGAAAACAATAGAACATAAGTTATGTAATTTGAGAAAACATGCTACCCAGTGATGACACTTTCATTTGATTTAGGTCTCTTGTTTTTTTAATTTTACTTTTTTCTTTTTTTTTTTAAATATTGTTCATTTAGTTACTTTACAGTAGTTGTATAATGGTTAATTTTATTAATCGAACTAGAGTGCCGACCGACAGACTTTTCGGTGGTGGTAATTATTTTTATGATAATCGTAGGTTCTATACTACACAGTGCATACACAAATATACTACCTATTGATAATTATAAATTACTTAACACTATTATACCAAATAAAAATGCTTACTTTACAAAAATATATTAACATAAGGCAAATTGTTTAGCTTTGAGTTATTGATGTATCATTGCGGTTGTAATTGGGTTAATGGAGTATATTATTATAGTACATCATAACCGACCTATCAATATTTGTGGGGTCAATGCTCAATTCACCGTTCATTATGTAATCTGGCAAATATTTCTTTTGCCCCCTGTAAATATTAATATTAATAATACACGAGTTATCTCATATTCATACATTTTTAGTGGTAGTAAAATAATCATATAATAATGATTCCAATAATAATAGTATTATAATATTCTAGATTATTCATACAGGCAGTGAAGAGGGGCAAATATACGAGGAAAGTAAAACTGCGAATGCTTTGTAATTCTGCAGTTTCTCGTAACTATTTATATTATTTAACTAATATTGAATAGTGTATGTGAAAATAGATCAGCTGAAAATAATAAATTATAATACCATTCTTAGTTCCTACGTTAAAAAAATGTTTTGATGATAATAAATATTACCAGTAAGTATACAAACAACAAATTGCAAAATTAATGTTTATAGTCCATGAAACATTTGAAATAAGTCTGTATATATTTTATCATTTTATTGTTTAAACCCAAGTACGACTTGACTCGTTGAATACTTTACAGACAAAACAAGTCAATAAAAAATGCTTAATAAGTTTATAATGAACACCGACATGTACGCATTTAATTAAAAATTTGAATATAGCATAACATATAATCTAACATAACCTATGTATATTTTACTATAATTCATATATTATACCGTTATTATGGAAAAAATATAAATATTTATTTTTTCTGAATTTATATTATCATAAAATTAAAAATAATAATAACGTCACGTTAATTATATTTTGAAACTATTTTATTATAATCTATTCATTATATTCTTATACTCGTATTCAGAACTAACTTATTTATAATTATCAGTAGGTATTGATATCATATTGTATCTGAGTTTTATAAAAAACCCATACAAGCAAAATATTCATTACCATAAAAATCTTTATACATAAGCAAACCTAACTCAACTTATAAAGTTTATTTTTAACATATATTGTGCATATTGTTATACTGATAATGTTCACTGGTTATTATGGTGAGATTGGCGTCGGCAGTACCTACATAAAGAACTTGATCATACGCAAATATTAAACTAGGTACTGATGAGAATGTTGGTTGATCAGAATATATTTTACCGATGAAGAGATATATAATATAATACGTTTTAATAATAGCATTAAAAAAAAATAGATTCAATTACAAACATTATTTAATAATTTAACGTATGAAATAACATAATCATATTAACTATAATAAATTCTAAAACAATTAAACAATACCTACTAATTAGTAATTATCGAGGTAAAAAAAACTATACATATTTATAACTACGCTGTGTATTTCACGAGAATTTGAGTTGTATTTACAGTCATATTTAGAACTTAGGATGGTTACAGATACTGTATAACTTATCATGTTAGTATCCACTCTGTAAGTCTAGCACGAAGAATCATAGTGCACCAAGTGCACTTCTCATCAACTATAGTGACATGGTTGATGATCTCTTGCAGCCAATAAATTACCGCTATAAATTATTCAGACTCAATTTTGAGCACACGCGATCATCGACCGCTGACTGTAAAAACAAAATAAACCAAATAAAAACAACCCGACACGTAGTGTATACAAATTAAAATTGAAAACATGTTACTCGTGCAGGCGGCAGCGGCGGGCCCTAACCGTTTTCGTGTGTGCCGACACACGATTCTGTCTTGTTTTGTTTTTTATTTTATTGGTTTGGTCCTCGTTTATCGGTGCTAGATTTAAGAACGTCCTCCGGCGAAGGCGTGAGCTTCGGCTCAAACGCAAGCCGCTTTCGGCCCCCAGGACCGTTGTAGAATCGCATTTCGTTACAATATTTTATTTTATTATTGTAGATCACTCGTGTGAATTGTAGTTTTTTATTTAAATTTCTTTATTTGTTTACTTATTATTCGGTATAATATTAATGGTTGTATTGCTAGATAGACGCCGTCGCCGACCAACAGGTACGATGATATTTATTATTATTGTGGAATGACTGCGGTGCAGTATAAAACTATTATACTATACCAGTAGTTGTGGCCATAACATTGCATTTTAATTTCTTGTAGGCCTGTAGGTACGTATATTCCGTGTGTTATTTCGTTCGGGTGAAAACATGTTATTTAAATTTAGTGATTTATGTGATGTGGTATACGTTTGTTCATGTTTATGTGCGTGTGTGTGTGTGTGTGATGGGGATGCTGACACGGTCTGTCAATTTTCGACCGGATATTGTACTTTGGACATTAGTATAGGATTTCCGGAGCATGCGCGCAAACCCTTCGACGGTACTTACCTAGTATTTTTTTATTATTCATTTTTATTATTATTATTATTATTATTATTATTATTATTATTATAATGCAACAAGTTGTGTATTATAATGGTCGTGCATATTAGTGGGTAGATTATACGCAGCGAGCATAGTGTATATTATAGTGTAATTCGTTAATAATAATTTGGAGCGATGACTAACTAACGGCAACGTGGTTGAATCTGATGTGGGTAGATGACTGTGTTATTATCAATGGCACGGTGGTTCGTTTAATTCTCTCAAAGTGACACACACACACACACACACACACACACACACACACACACACAATACAGACTTCGAGTTCACGTACTGTGACAGCTCGAGTGTAGTAGTAGGTAGTTGATTGTACAGTAAAACACTGGTACAGTAGTACGCACTGATTTTTCCCGAAAAAAAAAACCTAGACAGAGTGTCAAACCCTTGGTAAATAGCAGTGTCCTTGGAACGTATAACACAAATACATTTAAAATATATAATAACACATTTGTCACAAGAATATATTTTAAGTTGTTATACTGCTATTAATATTGTCGTGTATACGTGTTTTACTAAAATTATCTGTACGGAAACTAATAAGTAATAGCTGTTATTTAATTTTTGAAAATTGGATTTTTCCGAACAATAAATATATGTATAATTGTCTATATGGCATATAATATAGCAAGTTATTTTCAAATCCAACGTTAGGAACAAAAAATATAATGTACATACAACCATAGCGTTTAAATAAATAATATAGGTATAGATTTATTAATTAATTGCGAACCTCGTACTTAATATTATATGCGAGTTTGATTTTTATATTTAATGTTTTATATAAAATGTACCCTACTGAGGAGAGCAGTTTAACAATCAAATATTTAAAAATACATATGCTTCATAATCCACAAGATCACAAATGTTCGTATGATTACGAACAAATTCTGAAATACCTATCTTTAATTTTAATCGAACGTTTTCGCTCCTGACTAGAAAATTCTTTCAAATATCTTAATCTCCCAGCAAATCTTAGAAAGTTATCTCATTATTGTGAGCGAAGATATTTACGACTCCGAAGACAAAATATCCTACATTAAAAGACACTAATTCAAATCATCCATATTATGTCCAAGGTTTATTTTAACTAACGGATAGGACATTATACCTAAATTATTTATGAAATAAAAATATTTGCAATAATATTTTCCAAAACCATTATTATAGGTAGTAAGTATCGTAATTTTACATATCAATCACTAAACTCGTTAAAGTTTACTATACGACACGAAACGTGCAGTTGAAATATTACAAACATTGATTGTAACACACTATAATAAAAGCTTGTCTATAAAAAAAAGTATTAGGTCTATACCATATATAGAAAAAGCACAAAGTACAATTTATATATACTATATATTATATATAGACATATAGAGGTTTCTCTAACCAGTATTTAATTGTCTCATACGTAACACAGAAACTCATCGTTTGAAGCTATATAATTATTTATTTTTATGTTTTATCGTTGACTATAAATAATCAAATAATCAATACCATTATTGTATGCTACGTAATTATTTACGTAGCTATACTTTATTATGTGCAACCGATAAAAATCATATTATTTCCTATTTTTACATAATATTAGATTATTTGCATATATTTACGTCATAATTCGATAATCACAATACGCGGTACATAATTCATACAGAAAATAGCTATGATAACTTACTATAGACCATCTCATCAATCGAGCGAATAGTGCGTTTCAATAAATTGTTTGATATTTATACTATATGTAATTATATTATATGTAATTATATTATCATAAATGATGGCAACAATAAATTTTTCAAAAAGTCTTGCGGGGCTGATAATAAATCAATACACTTTGTTTTGAGTGTGTATTTTATATTATATAAAGAAAAACTAAAACTTAAGATTTTTAAGCAAAAAGTGTTGTAGGATAATTGAACATGCCCATGAGCCCAAAAATTCAATAAAATGCAAAGAATTAGCATCAGAACTGCATAAAAATATACAGTGAATACCGATCATAAAAATACACATTTATATTAAGATAAACGCAGACGTTTAAATTCACAACATTAATCACACGGTATACAAATCAAAAACAATAAAACAATTTATCTTCTTTATATTATATTATGTATGTATATTAATATAACATACTTATTATGCGTAAGTATATTCAAATAATTTGAAATTGAGTACAACAAAAACTAAACAAGTTTACTTTATTTTTTTTTTCATATTATTATTATTATTATTATTAATATAATACTATGTTAATTTATGTAGGAGGATTAATATGTGAATGGCGTAAATCAATTTGAAATATTTACTTTCAAAACATATGATCATTTAAATTATTTTTAACATTAATAATGATGGTTAAAACTTTTTAAAAAGTACAAAGGAGCAAGAATATTAAACAGCAACAACTGCCAACATTTCAATAATAATAATATTACAATATGTTTCAGACTTTTCAGTGTCTATATTTTAAAACTTAATTATTAATTGTAATTATTAATAATTTTGGTAAAATGTAGTTGTTTGAATATTTGGTACTTTTTATAAATAACCATATTTATTAACTATTCATATTATACTCATATTTTCAACCCACTTTATTATTAGGAATAATATGATATTCATAGCCTTTTAATAAAATGAGAATATGAATAATTAATACTGTTATTTACAAAAAGTTAATTAAAATTGTTATAAAAAAAAACGATCCAAAAACGATGACCTATATTGGTATAGAAGAAATGTCATTATGAAGCAGTCGATAATGCGACGTGTCACGAGAATAGAGGACGTGGACACGTGGTACACTCATTATATTTCGTGTTGATTGGAATCGCTTAATTTCTATTCTAATTCTGTTAAATATTTAATATTACAATTACTAGTAGTATAGTGAGATTTGCCAAATATCCTCATTCCCAATTCAGAATCTGAGTGTAGAAATGAATGTATTGGCTTTACAAATAAGTGTAGTTTTATTGAGTGTTCACACTTTTAGAGTTGACTCTATCAGAAATTTAAAAGTTTTAATAATAAAATAAAGTCACGATTTATTTTTAAATACATTTGATATCCAACTGATGCCGTAATTGTCATGGAACAACTATGATATTATCAATGCTATATTTTAACGATTTTTAATTACCTATTTTAATAATTTCAAAAAATACTTCACGTAAAGTCTTGAAACTTTTCACCATTATGTACCATTATTATTTTCTAAATGTTTTGAATAATTGTTTAGCTGATTATATATTTTTCGTAAATGTTGATGTACATTTTACATGAATCGAAATTCTAAAGAATAAAAGAATATAATATCTGAGTTATTAACTTTATATATTCTAAATATAAGGTTTAGTACATAATATTAAGTTTAGAAGATAATATGGGAGCTTTGATGATTTAAAAATATATTTTAGGTTTATATATATAGTAATTAATATTAAAACTTAATAATTTATAAAAAGTGCATAATGGGTATTGCATAAGCAATTGTTAGAAATGTAGTCATTTGATAGTGAGTTAATAATGGTCTCTTAAACATGATTTAGTAATTAGTATTTTAGTGGTCCATGGATGATCGTTTTCATTCAATCAATTGTAGTTAACTATAAGCATATTCATTTTTTTTTGCATTTAGCAAATACGTATAGGTACTTGACTAAATATTAAATTTATTTTATGTTTCATATTAAACCCCACAATTGAGGATTATTATCATGAATAAGTACTCAAAGTTTACCAAGTTTGATTTACTTTTTATACTTTTAAATGCATCAACATTTTATACAAACCTTCTGCTAAACAATTTCCGGGAAAAAGGGTAGTTATATCGTTTGAATAATATGAATACCCCCTACCTATTCTACCACTACAGAGCGCTCTTAAAAATGGAATGCGATATCCGAGTATTTAAAAATATGATATTTAAGGGTAACTACAATTTCCAAAAATTGGGATTTGAATAAATACTAGGTAGTGAGAAATGGCAAATGATCCAGTGATTAGTGAATTATCTTGTGTACTGTTCTACGTGAGAGAATGAACACAAGGGGTGTTCTAACTACAGGTACGCGTTATAGGTATACTTTAGACTTGTGCGTAGTTATGTATTGTTCATTTTTCACATCTTGCGATCAGTAAACGACCGCTACCTGCTGCACCTCCCATATTTCGATATAACTGCGTTACAATATACATAACAATATAATATATCATCCATAATAATACCTGTCGACGACTGCGTAATATTATTATCGAGCGGCGTTATATTATAACACAGTGCGGAGACAACCCCGGACACGGTCATGTGAACTAAACGGTCGATTAGATCCGTTTCCAATTCGCCGCCGTCGACACCTGCATATTATTATTATTATTATTACTATCGGGAGCGAAAGGGTAACCAATATACGATATCGTAAAGGGTTAATGAGAATAAAATTATATCATACCGTACGGGGCAACAGTGGGCGTGCCGTATGAGTGTGCGCGTGCGGTTTACAGATATTAGCCCGTCGACGAGCACGTTCTGGCCGGTTTTTATTATTATTGTGGGTAGGTAGGAATAATATTATTATTCTTATTATTCTTCATATTTTCATCCTATACCGTCGCGGTCATCCGACGTGCGTGTAAGTGGCGCCGACAGCCGACAGGTGAATATTGTACAGCGCTCGTCTCGGCTGCAGACGGACCTGGTACATAATATTACCGTGCTGCAGAGTGTACACAGTAAGTACAATACACCTACGGTTGTCTGTGGGCATACCATTACAATATAATACCATAACATTTACACTGCATAATACTGGACGAGACCGAAAAGTCAACGCGGCGGGTAATAGCTATCAGACCGTCCGTGATTTCAACCGCACGGCGTGTAATATATTATAACGATATCCTGATATTGTGTACGAGTGTCCAAGATACCTGACCATAGGCAATAGCCGCGGGTACGGAGTGAGGTGTTTGCGCGTGTGTGTCTGTGTAGACGGACACCGTGAAACGCCAGTTAATCGAATTCGTCCACACTGTTGATCTCCTCCCGCTACCGCGTGGGCATGGCGTGCGCGAGTGCGTATACACGACGACGGCCGATGGACCGGAAAATAAAATCCTCGGCTCCGGATTGGAGTGTCGTTGTTATACAATAGACAACGATGATGACGAAAAAAAAAAACAGATTGTCGGCTGATTAAAGAGGAAAAAAATCTTCCAAAGAAAATGGCGTTTTTCTACACGCGCGCGCGGTAGCGGCAGGTGGCGCGCAGTCTCCCAAGCGTATTATAGACTCATAGACTGCGCCGTATTAGATATTTATTTCATATATATAATATATATATATATATATATACGTACGTTATTGAATCGTCATCGTCGAATAAGATCAAAAAGAAGGCCCGCGTACAAAAAACAATACATCTCGTCCGTATAAAATAACGACTGCCTTGGACATGCTTTTACATATGAGTCGAGTGTTGCCTTTCAAGCAGCTGCAGCTCGTGGAAATTACGTGTACAACGGTAGTGCAATAATTCGTTTATCGTGTCAAATACGTGTTCAAGTATAATAGTGTACGCGTAAGCCGTTGCCCGTGTTAAATATGATTTATATATATCCACACCCTAAGATATTGCTGTATATTGGTGATTAGACGATCATTATGCTCACCCACCTTACACAGAGTAATTCATCAAGCATGCTCACCCACATTTTAGATTCTGAGCAGAGAGATGAATGTATTGATTTTACAACGATGCGTGTTTCTATATTTATTTATTTTTTTTTTTTTGTGCCTGCCATGACGGGTTTGGACAGCAAAAGAGCTACGATTTTCTTCAACAGCAACTTTTCTGGTAGGAAAGTGAATTTAATCGGTGTGTTTGGGAGGTCAAAATTTAAAATTCCCAATAGTTTTCAAAAGCAACAGGGAAGACAAACAAAAAATTAAGAAAAACCGGGAAAACCAGTTTTCGTAAAAATCGATTTTGGATTTTAGTGTAACTCTAACAAAAATGACCGTAGATGCATGAAATTTTCACTGAATATTTGTGTTAACATTTTCTATACACTATATAAATTTCAAAATATTTTGATTTGTGCAGTATTATTTAAAGACAAATGAAATTTTCAATTATTATTTGTTTTTTTTTAAACTCAAGCCAATAAAAAAGTTGAAAATATAATGCAAGGTTTCTCGAAAGTTGTTGTTAATAGTAGTTTGAAAAATAGTTGAGCGTAAGTCCACAATAATTTTTTATGAGCGTTTAAATTTAGAATTTTGACGAAATTTCTAAAAATCACGAAAATCAGTTAAGTATATTTAGTTAGAAATTCATAAAAATGTTTTTATTTATTTCTTAGATTTTTAAAAAATTTAATACAAAATTTCTTAAAAGTTTGTCTACCTTTATCAACAAATAAATTTCTACCTTAAAGTAAAATTAAATTTTTATGAGCATTTGAAGCTGAAATTTTTAGGACATTGGATTTTCACTTGTTGCGATTTTGTTATTTTATTGTAATTCAAAAAAGAATTACTATGGACACTTGAAATATACACCAAATGTTTATTTCATCAATTCATATACTTGATACAATTTTCAAAATATTTAGACTCGTTTTAAGCTGTGACGGACATTTTCAATTTTCATTTTTTTTTTCTGTAAACGTCAATACAATTTTATTGATGCGGTCAAAAAGTATGAAAATTGTATACGAGACTCTTGATAACTTGTACAGTAGCAGTTGAAAAATATTAAAAATACATGGGCACGATTTTTTTTTTAAGCATTTAAAGTTTAAATATAGACAATAATTATCAAATTAAAAATGATTTTGTATTTAAAAATGTATAAAAAGTTCAATTTTTTTAGCTAAGAATCCAAAATTTAAAAAAAAGTTCCACATAAGCAGTTTTTCCCGTAATTAAGAAATCTAAAAAATATTTGAATGCAGTTATTTTTTACAGACATTTTAAGTTCAAATTTGGACAAAATAGCATATTAACACAAAGAATAACGTTCATCATTTTGTTGTAATTCGGTACCAAAACAGCCCAATTTTCCATAGGTATATTTAATATTTTTCCAACATCACTGATAATTTAAGAATAATATTAATTCATTTTACCAGCTATCATATTAATAATAAGTAATAAAAATATAAAATATCCTAAACTGACATACCGTCTCCGCTTAGAATCGTTTTTCGTACCAATGATATGATATCATTGAATTCAAATTTAATACCATCCATTCATCAGATATCAAATGTACAGTGGAGCGACATCCACTTACCGGCTTTTTTTAATTTAATAATGAATTTATTCAAATTGTGATTTTTTTAAATAAAGGTACTCAAAGACCATATTTTCAAATTATTGAATTCTTTTGAACTTCTGTTCTTCAAATGAGAATCATTTTTACTGTAAATTATGTAGTGGATACTTTTTTTTAGATTCTCATGTACCTAATTCATAATTCCAGGAAGTTGTTTCTTAGTTATTAGTTATTAACTTACTATTTATAAATATAAGCTATTTTTGCACATTTTAGTATTAACTTTAACAAAATTAATAAATTCATACTAAATATGAAAATACATTTCACATTAAATACATTATAGATTATTATTTCATTAAATAATAAATAAAAAAACAATTAAATTATTTAAATACAATTTTTTTGATTCTTATGAAACGAATAATTATATTGCATTTTTAAGAATAATTACAAAAAAAAACCACAAAATCTACTATATTACAATACATACACTAGTACCGACTATTAACGTTTAAATAATACATTTAAATCGCATGATTTAAAAAATGGAAAATGTACAAAATTAACAAATTACAATTTTATTTTGAATGTAATACAAATAGCATGACAATAAATAATATAAACTCTGAGTACTTATTTTAACAATCTGTTGTTTCGTTTTGAATAATTGTGATAAAATTAAATTATTCAAACTTTAAAATTATTTTAACCTGTGCACCAATACGAATAGTACCCATATATAAAATGATACAATATGTATATACTATATAGCTTATACATGCATCAGTGGCTTATGGGTAGGGTGACCATATGGGCAACGACCCACCCTGAAATGTCAGGTTCAATTAAAATATTTAGTACTGTAATACTAAATCATTATTATATTTTTATTAATATTTATAAATATACTATTTGTTTAGGCAGGCAGGGTGATTATAAATTCACGTAACAAATATGGCGATGATAAAATTATAAGGATCATAATAGTATGATGTTCCTACCTTTTTTGTTTTTAAAACGAATTATATTAAATTTATGATCACCCAACATACTACCCAGACAACTCTTTTGGTAACCAGTACGTATTCGACCTATTAATAAGCTATTACAATATATTATAATACCTTGATACACATTGATTATATTCTAATAATATATATTATAAGATAATAAATGAATTCATTGTAGTTAACTGCAGTGCGAGAGTACCTAACAGGTAACAACTGTTAAGACTACATTTCCGTGATCACCAACTGTATTTGAACCAAAACGACTACGTATGTCACTACGGATGCTATTATCTGGAAACACGATAGTTGATGATTATTATAATAATACGACAGAAAGGTGCCATATCATCATGTAACTATAATAATATTGTGCATGATGCGCATATAATTATACTCGTGTGTTTACCACTAGCACAGACCTTAATAAGATACATTGCTTCGGGCCCAACGAAAGCCATATTGTGTTGCCAAAAGCATACCTATTACATTTTATAATATACTTATTCTGAGATAAAAATATTAATTTAAAATTTCCCATAAGAGTTTAAATACTTCCCCGCTAGTCCATGAGGGCTTATGCACGTAGAGTATGAACAATATAAAATTAACTAATTAATTATTAAAAAACCAAAAACATTGTACATAAGTACATAAGCAAAATTAATTTTTGAAGATTAGGACAAAGTATTAATATGACAATGCACTCAGTGCAGGTAGTGAACAGTGTTGTACGAATGTGGAATGAATGTCTTGAAATTAACTACTTATTTTTTTTACTAAATAAGTGTAGAATATTTTATCGTAAATAGGTAGGTACATCGGGTGGTTGGACGAAAAATTAAAAAACATAAATATACCTAGTAGTTAGTACCTACCTATAATCTAATGCTCATATTTTTAGTTCCACTGTATCATTTTTCAATCGTAACAATCTCCAACACTCCCTCTAATATACCCAAATATTAATATACAGCACTAACCATCATGACTACCAATTAACTCGTTCTAATCCGGGCTTTAAATAAAATATCAAAGCTTTAATTTGCTAGTTAAAAATATGATGCTTTTTAATATCATAATTTTTAAGTCTTTAGTCAACGGTAATAGTTACAAATAGCGACAAATGTATTCTTAAAAGTAAATACATACCGACTGAAGAAGTTTGTAGTCCAAATCGAAAAAATCATAAACATCAAATATAACCGGATGGTTCCAACAGTTAAGTATAATTATTTCCAACTATAAAAAAATTAATATTTTAAATTTTAAAACAGTTAACTACTTTAAATAGGTATAAGGTATTCGAGTTAGGTAATACTAATTTACCTACATGTTTCACAGTAGTGATGTCTGATATAATACTCAATGCATCGTGACCAATCAAAACAGTATTTTTTGCCTATGCAAAATAAATTTTTAGTGCTTACACAGTTATAATATTATTCTGTAACACTGCAGTGAAGGTAGTATAGAGCGTTTAATTTTTTTTTTTTAATTCAATAAATATTTTGTTTTATAATTTAATTTACTAACGGTTATTATTTGCTTTAAGATATGGTTGTAATTTAGTGTTTGTAGATACTTACATTTATAAAAACTACAGAAATACTTAATTAAATATAATACAAATACAGAAATATTAATCGATGAAAAAAGGAAATTTAAATATTTTTAGTAATCTTAATCTGTAATGATAATATTTTATTTTGTATAAAATAGGTACAAATCATTTTATGCTTACTTCCAGTATAGTCGTATGTGTTTCTCGAACCACAAAAAACAAAAACAAAAACCTCAAAGAACAGTGCCCCATGAAATATCCGTTACGGACGAAATCGGTATCCAACTCATTGAGGAAGTTGACTGTCAATGTCGTCACAGTCGATACGAGTATTATGACCGATTCGATGATGATTAGTACTGCGTGATATGCGTAATAGGCTTTTACTTCCTCCGTCAATCCACGAAGTTCAGTAAACAAACTATTCAATTCTTTTGGATAGATGTATTTTGTATCAGGCAAAGAGTTATTTAAAACACCTGTATACGATCAATATTAATCAGTTTACACTTGTACATAGATTTACAAATTCATTATATTATCATCATACATATTATAATAACAACGATTTATAATTTATTATATTATTATGTCTTCATCTATGATGGACATTGGACTATAATATCTAATAATATCAATTTTTTCAAATCTAAAATGATTTTTTAAGTTTATTTGTCAACACCCGGAAATAATTATTTACAGATAAAATTTTAGTGTGGCTTTTGGGGAAAAATATTCATGTTATAAATTTGAAAGTTGGTATAGTTGCAATACAACGAATTACATTACAATTACGTATTTACGTCATGTATTGATAACACTTAGGTAATATTGTAGGGACACGAATTGATACAATGCAAGTGTAACACCCAATTAATAGTGTCTACGTTTTAACATTATTTTTTTGTATTCTTGAGAAAACAATTTTTATCTGTTTTTTGACTTCATCCACTCACCGACAAACTGAGAAATACATTTACAAAACGCAAGGTGACACACTACGCACGTATCAAATAATATAATATGCTCGGTATAGACATAAGTGGTTAACATACATCACCTACCAAAAATAATTTATTATAACCTGAGTTCGAGGTCAAAACAACACTGTAAGAGTAAGACATTTTGGCGTGTAAAATATACATTTATTCGGTACCAATTACCTACTCACCATGTACATACCAGGTATACCAGAAACATACCAGCTATGCATGCACTGAATTAACCAGAACTCGTAGGATTAAGGATGTATTATAATATATATTAACTATTGATCTGTTATGATGTTATCTGTAAGTTAACGTATAGTAATTATCAAATAAACGAATAAGTGCTCACTTTTCTTGAAAATTCTGTTCGCCAACTCGTACCTGTCCCTTAGCATCCGAACATATGCAATGTACTGGACGATTATTAGCATCGTCGATGAGCAAAACACATTCCATGCCACCAGTATATACCCAGCGATGTCCGAGTAGTAAAAACATCCAACGAAATTGTGGACGCCGATCAGCAAGACGTACAATAGGTAGAACGTTTGATTGCGCACGTCTGGCTGACACGGAATCCTGGACGCCGAATCATCGAATTTGTAGAATTTTTCCAGCACCTGGGTATAGCCTTGGCTCCTGTGCACCGAAATCGAGATGCTGAAGATGGTCACGATGAGCTTGGTTAGCACTTCGATAAAAATCACCTGAAATCGGGTAGGTGGTGATGTTATGCGACGTTGTTCACATTTAACGGCTTTTTTAAATCAACATTTGACAAAAAAACAGACATAAATAAATAATGATTTATTTTAACTCAGATCATAAAATGCAATAGTAGAAGTCAAGAGTTTCTCACTTAAGCTGATTAACTTTCTCTTTAAGCAGCTTTTGGAGAGAGAAGGAGCTTTCAATGCCATATTAATTAAGATTCAACACTAAAAATAAATAGTTATACTGATAACACTAAAAATAAATAGTTATACTGATACAACGAAAGATACATACCTAGTAAATTATAAAATATTAAAAAAATAGATCAAGATAAAAGAGTGTATGTAATCAAAATTAAAATACTTTGGTGCACAAATAAAAAAAAAAAAAAAACAACTATAGCAATAAAATTTAAAACAATAAAAACACAGTCGATTAATTTGGCATTCTCCAATAGTTGATGAATGCGTCACTCCAACACACACACACACACATATATATTATATATATATACATATTTTTATTTCAGTTTTTTTCATTTGTTAATTTTATCTTATAAGTAATTTATTGAATATTGACATACCTTTAGAATATTGGTAATATAGTTTGTTGGTCAGTAGTTTTTAACTCAAGAATCCTGACGCACCTTTCCCTTCCCCTTTCCAAAATATTACTCAAGTACTAATTATCTTGACTACATTATAAACTATAATACATATCAATATGTAGTCGAATTACAGAAAAATACCCAAAAAGTTGTTTTAAACTTATTTCGAATTTTAAAATATATATCATTTATTTTAGTAATAGGTATATTAGGTATACAGAAATTGAAACTAAATTAAGAAATATTTGTGTTGTAACATTTATAAACGTTATTAGAATTTCATACTAGCTTAAACAGACCTAGTATAACTTAAAATTGACGAGTATAATAATTAATAATATTTAGAATTTAAGCCCTCAGTAAGTGCATTTTTTCAGGATGAGAATAGTTCTAAATGAGCATAATATTATCTAAGGAATAAGGTTAAGTTATCATATTATGCAAGGGATATGCTAAAAGTTTGAAAAGTTTAGACCGTAGAGATCGATTGTTGTCATTCATTGTGACTACCGTGACCGCGGAAGTGTTTTAATTAAAAAAGTAATACTGTGAATTTTCAATGTTATGTTTTTATTTTCAAACGTTTGATTTGATCGACTTGTATGACAGTTTATACTTTATAGTCATACTAACTTTATAAGTTTCCCGAAGATATGAAACAAAATATTACTATTATTAAGTAATACAATGTACTAATATTTCCAGAGAATTCGGCTCATTCTCGTCAAGACAGTGGTTTTGTTTGTTATTTAGAACGACGATGAACATACCTTCGTCAACATACTGTACTTCGGCCCTACGTTTTGGTTTTTCTTGAAATGGTACAGGTTTACATAAGCCCCGGACGAGCCCAGACATGTCCACAACAACAAAGAGTACAACAAACATATGTTGAACCTGTTTTTTCCGGCGAACGGCAGGAACCCGAAAACTTTTGACACGTAATACGAAACGTTGGGGTTTACAATCCACGGCGAGTACATAATATTCCCCGAAGTAGATATTATAATATTTGAATATAAAATACCGCTTCAACGGCAGTACACAATATGATATTGTGCTATAGCCTGTAGTCCTTTTCAAGAGAGAAAAAAAATAATACGATTAAAAACACTCCCGGGAATTGTTACGCGAGCACTCGAAAAATACTCGACTGAAGTTAACGCTGAGTATTGTGCCGTTGTGTTGGACAATAGAATGCAACTTTTGATATCGAGTAGTCTTAGACAGTTTTCTCACTTTTCATATTTTTTTTTTTTCACAATACACCACCATTAAAACTCGACAACTCGCTTTCATCATTAACGATCAATCTCAATTATCGATTTAATGGTATTCCACAATAAGGGCCGCACCTGTTGACGGCGGCGGTGGCGGCATCTTCAACATTCGTCTTTTATCTATTGTTCCGTATTGAATACCACTAAAAACCCTTTTGGCGGGTTCGGTTTGTAAAACAAAATCGTTAAACTAACAACATAATAACGATAGTTGTATAATATGAATCATAATTTGGGTAATAAATAAAAAAAATTTCTTGTGTACATTTCTTTATAATCGAATTCGGGTAGGTATAGTAAGCGATGAACCGCCTTCTGTTTGGTGGATTGGTCTAAAGTAAAAACAGTTTTTTTGTTTCATATTTTATTGAAAAGTACGTATATTAATGAGTTATACAAACCGTGGTTGGATTCAAATATCAACAGTTTTTCATTTTATTTTCAATATATTGTTTTTTTTTCCACTCTAGGCTGCTAAAATAGCTGCAATCTGTACTCGACTTGACAGATTTATAGACTATGAAAAATATTTATAAGTTTTTATTAAAGACTTTATTTTCTGTTTGAACGTTTTATTATTATAATATAATATGCAGTAACAAATATTTAAACTTCGTTTTATACTTCTTTGATTTGTATCACTCGTCGAGTAACGATTTATTGTGAATTGAAAATTTGAAGGCTGGCCATTAAAGAGTTAAAAAGTTAAAGTCAAGATACATAACGAGTTAATATTATTTAAAAGTGTTTATGCATGTTGCAATATACTTCAAACTCAGTTTAAAATAAGAGATTGTTCTTTTTTTTACTCTCAAATTGTATGAAAATATTTATACTTAAATACTATACCGTGATTAATTATAATAATGAATTGTTTCTTTGCCCCCAACAATTTTCTTCCCTTCAGATCTCGCTGTACTATCAACGGGTATGGTCGAATTCACTTATTTTAGTCGAATTGCACTCGGGGTTTAAAAAAGGTAATGGTCGAACTGCACTCGGGTAAAAAACAGGTAGTGGTCGAACTGCACTTGGACTCAAAAAAATATTTTAATAAAATTATCATGCATTTGAAGGGCTTTTTTCTTTGCTGAATTTGAAATCATTCTCCGAGGTAAATTAAGTGGTTCTTCATGAATATATGTCAATTCAGACCGAAAAATTACTTTAGAAAATTCATCTACATATAGTTTTGAAAGACAACCACGATGGGTACCACGTCATTTAACACCATCATTTACATATTTTTCTTCACAATATTTTTAACGGGTTTTCCATTTTAATTTTTTTTTTTTTTGAACGAGTGCAGTTCGACCAATACCTTTTTTCAATCCAAGTGCAATTCGACCATTCATTTGTTGGTAATAAGTGCAATTCGACTATCTCGCTATCAACATCGCCGTGATAACGTTATGGAATATAGATAACCTTTGATCTTTTTTTTTATTAATGACCTTACCTTATTAATGAAAAAATTATTATTAATAACAGCAGGTATTATAATCTTTGAAGATGACGTTGTCAGACTCATAATCTATCCTTTCGAATATAAATTATTTGCATTTTCACAGTTTTTAGTATTTGTTCATTTGTAATTCTGGAACATCTAAATAATTATCAGACAGACTGAATTGTATTTACTATTTAACAGTCAAATTATCCAAAAACTATCAAGAAAATAGAAAGTAATGTAAACAAAAAAAAATAAACCAAGAGGAATCCTTCACTAAATTCAACCAATAGAACCAAATACAACTATCCAGAAATTAATAAATTATATAATAATTATTTATCATTAATTAATTTCACTTTGATCATCTTATGACAAAATATATGGTAGTATATAGCAGTTTTACATTTTAAAAATGATTCTAAAGGATAAGCAGTTAAAACCATGTTTGTTAAAATTTTTCAACGATAGTAAGTAAATTTTACTCTTAGGGAATTTACTGAAAGTAGTTTAGCTTTATCATATAATCACAATAAGTAGTATAACATCTAAATTCTATTTTCACTCAATAAAAAAGTTACAACCATTGAGAAAACTATCTGATACTCTTCTAGACGAAAAAAATAATTTAACATTTTTATTAAACCAATTAATTTCTAACTACATTAGGTACTGAACATATAAAATGATAAAGACAATATTTAAGTAGGCATTCGAAATTATAAAATAAATATATTGTATACCAAGATTGTCTGACGTAGCACTAATTATACCTATATAGAAAAATGTTTTGGATGTGGTTGAGAAGTATTTGGAAAGAATTTCAGGGAACAGCTGGAAAAACAAAATTCAAAATCGAGAAAAGTAGTGGCATTTTGTAATGGTGACAACAAGTCTTTGCACTAATACATATTATGTTTAATTTAATATAATAATAAAATTAATGGTAATAATGTACCTATGTATTGAGCAAAAATAAAATGAAAATCCGAACAAAATATGTCCACAAAAAATCTAATATACGATTTATTAATTAAAATAAAGGCAGAAAAATGTGTAGGATTTGTATCAAAATGAATTACTAACGCCATCTGTTGCCGTTGAGCTGAAGCATTAGATCCGTTCTGGCGAACTAACCGCCGAAAATGTGTACAAACAACAAGAGTCTTGAATAACATAATAGTATTAAAATAAAATAATTGGAATTCGAAAACAATCAGCCAACGGTAAATTATTAATATGTATATGCGAGTCATACGTAATATTTACCTATCAATAATTTCAAATTTGGGAAAAACCAATTAAAAAATTGACTGAATTGGTCGACATAACGCAACTGTAAAAGAGATAATACATTTTGCAATTTCTTGAACATTATTTATTGTTACACACGTTATGTATAATAAACTGTTCTTATAAAATAGTATTTTCCTAACTCCAAGTATCATGAAAATAAATCACCATGATGCACGGATGTATGGATGGTGTTTTTTAGTTGGATTAAACGATGGAAAAAATGTTTGTATAATAACTTAGGTACATAATTAGGAATAGTAAATAGTAGTTTTGTATAACATTATAAATAATAAATAATACACTTATACCTACACTTTATTATTATTATTTTTTATTACAATTAAAAATCGATAATTAGATAGGATATAAATAAAAATATATTGTATTGGTTCAGTGGTTAGTCCTGTATTCACAGGGTAAAACATTTTTTTCCATACTTACTACCAGTAAGGTCTATGCATGCAAAATGACTGTGATAGGTACCTATGACACTTAATAATTCGACGTATATTATACTCAAGTCATATATCAATCGATGAACAAATTTCCATTTAAAATGACATAACATTATACAATGTATCATACAATTATACTCATATAGATTTAAAAACATTGTAAAAAAAAAAAAAACGTGACAAAACATTCATATTGCGAAATGACAAATGGAAGACTTGTCATTTTTCTGTGGAAAATACAAAATTCCTCTTCAAAAATCAAATTAATTGCTTATGGAAACTCTTTTTTCTACTTAAGTCAAGAACTATATTTACGTGTGTGAGATAAAAAGGGTAAAAATGGAGGTTACTACTACTAGGTCAAAATATGTGCATTTTTAATTTTACGTTGAGATAAAATATTTAACAAAGTTTTATTTAAAATTTTCTTATTGGGTAATTCAATAAAACATTAATTATGCCATGTTAAAGTATAATTTTTTTAACTTAATCATTCTCTATATTGTATCCGTTTATTCAATAATTATTGTAGCCATTAAAAATATTTTAAATGTATTATTATTAATACCTATGTGTTACGTTTTGATATTTTATAATAACTTAATATACATTTTTACGAACCCGTGCCAACTTAAAAATGGCTATTGTAAAGGTTATACCTACTTGAATTGAATAATTTCAGTTCAAAAAGTTGCTTCTCAAATATTCTTGTAATATTTCCAATCTGTTTTTCATATTTTTACCATGACGCATGTGTCTATATATATTACATAAAATAAACGGTATGTTCGCCAATTTATGGAACACTGAATTTCTCTGCAAAAAATTCGATTCATAATAAATAATTTCACATCCATATTATGTTAATCTTTTCTATAACACGTAAAAAAGTAAGTAAAAATATTCAGAAAGTAACCAATAATAAAAAATTATAAAATATGGTGTTATGCATTTTAATCAATATTAAAAATGAATTATTTATTAAAATTTAAATGGCTCTTATTCAGTCCATTTTGGTTTAAGAGCCATGGTTAACAGGTTAAAATGATTTAAAAGAATTCAGTCTATCCGAATTTGGTATCGAAAATACCGAATACCATTAAAAAAAAATGCAAGTTGTATTGCGCATGATCGTACCGAGAGGATTAAAAATTTGAAATTTATCTGAAAACATGTATCTCTATACCACTAGCTTGTAAAAAACAAAATCGATTTATTCCAATGTAATCTAGCCGAGAGTTGCAAAAGAATTAGAATCCCAAAATTGGCGAACACACTGTATACATAAATATTTATATTCGGATGTCGGTACTTATAATACGATTTATAATAATATTATATTATATTTTGAAACCAAATATATTTATTTATATACATGACGCATAACGTATACATTGCTATAATGTATCGATTATTATTTTGATAACTATGATGCCGCGAGCTACCTATGTAGGTACATGAACTATAATATTGATATCGTATTACGCTATCTACCAACATAATGTTCGAGATATCTATAACAATAATGTTTTCCAGTTCATTTCTACATTTATTTTTATGCAATTCTGAGTGTAGAATGTCAGATACTGTTTCTAAGAATATTTCATATCTAATACATAATATTGTGTAATATTACTGTTTCTTATTTAAAAAAGTTACATGGTATGCTTAAATAATTAATTTATCCCAATGCATAGTATTTGTATATTTTTTTATAATGTTAATGAATATCTTTACTAACGTATTATTGAAAAACCAACGTAAACAGCTTAGGGACAGTCTTAACAACATTTTGAAAATTGCATTGCGTATAGAAAATCTTAATATACACTACAGTAGAAAGTTATCTTATGTTCTTTTTCTTTTCTGTGATTAATATATTTTTAAAGTTACAACGAAGAAACAGACATTGTTATTTTTGAATTAAATATTTCATACAAACTCAAACTCATATTAGAAATTTTCAAACTATTTTGAAATTTTTTTGACATATGGCTATAATTCACGTGAGAAAAACATCCCATTAATAAGGGATAACGTATGTACAACCTTATATTTAGTTAAATTTTATATCACATCTATCTAATCACATTTTGTGTCACAAGAAAAATTAGTTTGGGATTTTTAAAAATTGGTAAATTTTTCATGGCTGCTACCTTATCAATTTACAAATGGAAAATGTTTTTCAACTATTTTAAGGTTAGGGTTTTGAGTAAATTGAACTTTTTCATGCATATCAAAATGAATACCTACAATATATTTTTTTTTCAAATTGTTGTCAAACGTGTGCAGCTGTTTTTTACTTGTAAATAAATTGATATTGCATTTTAGCCCTGAAAGTTTACATACGCCTATGAGTAGAATCTTTTATGACATGCATGATGCATAATATATGAGCATGTGGCATATTATGTTAACCAATCAGGATCGATCTTGCATGTAGAATGAAAACTTGTCAACCTCCAAGTAATCTTCTTATTCTGCAGCAATATATTTCTTTTTTATGTAGTTGATCCACATCCACATATAATATGACTCGCTCTAATGATAATTTATTTCTCATAATTGCAACGAAAAGATTGACTACCTAAGTATAAACTCCTTAAACACAATGAAATTGCATTGACCTTTATAGTTTATACAAACTTGTGTGTATATTTTGTAAATAACCTAAATGTATACACTGAATATTTAAAAAAAAAAACAAAATGTATTGGAGTTCTAAGCAATTCGTGTTATGCTTAAGACTTTAGTCATAGCACTCATAGCTGCTTGAAAACATCTTTATATCCAGCGGCGGATTAGGTAAAATATTCGACCCGGGGAATTACAGTGTTACAGTCAAACCAATTACCAATATGATATTGGAAAAATCAATATTTTTTCTTTTGGAATTATTTATAATTTAATAGCCAATAGATATAATAACCAAACTACATATGTACTTAAACATATGAGTATTTATGTAACTTTCTAATTTAATTAGCTCTGAAAAAGTAAGTTTATAGTCACAAATTAAAAAAATATCAGCTAGCTGTACTTAATATTATTGCAAGCAAAATTCTATGCATCAAAGAATTTTGATTAATAAATCAAAAAGTATTATAACAAATTTTATTAAAATTTAGACTTTAAAAATAAAATATATTCCAAGCATATTGCTTCCACTAGTGCAGCAAAAATAACAAGAGTGTAAATTAATTATTAACGCCTTAATATTTTACATATTAATATTAACAAAATAATTAAATCAGTATGTCAATTCCTTTTCTAATAAACCGCTAAACGTTTTTTTTTCAATAGCCATTTTCATAAAGATTTGATTCACTTAAAGTACTTCTAAGCCTTGTTTTTATACATTTAAGAACTGAAAAAGACCTTTCACATGTGAAACATAAATATCGGATAATTTGTAATCCAAGTACATCTGACATCAGCCTAGAGTTATAATACGACTATCGGCCCACCGGGAACTTCGTGTTTATACCAATGTTTGATTATACAGAAATCGCTATGCTTATTATTTGTACAATATAAAATAATACACATGGTTTATATACATTTAAAAGCTATATAATATTAAGTGTTTCCAGCTTGATTTGGAAAAGAAACAGTAGAGACAAATTAAATTTTATGTAACAAAAAAAGGGTTCGTCTGAAGCTAATTAATATAATATCAAATTTATTAATTACATTGTTTTTAAGCTTTATTTCACTCTGAAACATTTTATAACTCATATTACTTACTTTTGTAGTTTCAACCAATAGCGTGCGTAGGCGGTAGAATTTTGCAGGCAATTCCATACGTAATACTCGATTTTTTTTTAATGGATCAATAATAAATTATAGTCTTAAATATAAAATTGTATTTTAAGTACGTTACCTACCGATTATATATAGATACTATAATTATATATATTTTTGTCTAAAATGTCTAAATGAGCAATAAATTTTAATTATAATAAGAAACATTCTGTGAAAAAAATTAGAGGTATAAAAAATATCTGAAAACTGATTTGAGGTCTCCTACCCCCCCTCCAAAGTCAAGCACCTGAGTATACCTATACTACAAGTATATAATAATTATTATGTAGATTAGTAACTTAATATAAATGTAGATATGTTTCCATAAACTTTTTTAAGGGTATATTAAGCTGTCAAAAGTGTCTGACCATGGTTATTTTATACTTATCATTTGATGAAGAGGGAGGATAATATGTATCGATGAATCGTAAAATCTGTCATATTATTGTTAATATCACTTATCACTATTCTTATGATAATTAATAACTCTATTATTATTATTGATCATATGTTAGGCAAACTTGAAAACAATTCTTTCTAAAAAGATATGAAAGTTAATTCAACATTCATTAATTATTTTGAACAAAGTATATAATATTATTTATAAGCAAATTTTAATTCATTACAAAAATATAGTTTATGCTAACATAAAGATTTTGTTTTTCAAATAAAATTTACTATACTTTACAATTATATTTTGGTAATTGTTTTATGGTATTTTTAGTCAAACTATAAGGTATACTTAATTTCTTAACTATTAAAAATGACCATTTTAAGTTAATTATTGGTTTTGATAAGAAAACTCTACTCAATATTATTTTACGACTATATAATAATAATAAATAAAGGTTTGAAAAAAGGGGTTTGCTTTGAATCTTAACTGACCGTTTAATTGGGTTAATATTTTCTGATCCCACATAACCGGTGAACAGCACTTTTATTTTTTCCAAAATATGCCATTTTTCTTTATTGTAGTTCAGGCTTTTGAATACACTGCAAACCACAGACAATAGATGAAAAAAATAATATTCCAACAAAATGGTACTCATTCTTTCTTCTAGGCGTATAATATAGGTACAACTTCAACAGCCAGTTAAGGATAACCTAGGTTATGAATTTCAGTATAAATGGGAATAACTATCTACCAGACCATTGTGTTTAGATCACTTGACTTTTTTCATTAAGTAATTTCAAATCATATCATTTTACGATATTATCTTGAGGCTTGAGCTACTAAAATATGCATTGAACATGGTAAAATGTACCTATATTGCCCATACAGTACACCGTTCAATATATAAAATTATATGCTCAAATAGGTCGGACAAACACTCTCCTCGTCGCTTGATAGTGATATATTGTTTAAATGAATATAATCACTGACAAATGTGAAATCTTTAGGTATAATCTTAACTATATTATCTTTACACATTTTAATATGATAAAAATAAAAGGGGTGAAGTGGTAACCATTTTTCTGTATAGTAGAGGTTGAGTGTACTTCGTCAATCATCATTGAGTAGGAACTGAAATGGGTGTATTAAATTTGAATTCAACAATAAATCATTGTATATGACGAAAAACGATTCTGAGCGAAGACGATCTAACTTTTTGTTAAGTTTTGTTACTAAACAATTATTTTATATTCATTTAGAATCTAAAATATTATATTATATTATTATAAAGAAATAAAATTTCGACATTATTGAAAATATATAATTATTTTTTGCATAGGTAAATAAATAATAATAATTATTTATTATTTATTTTATATTGTTTTATTTAGCTAATCAATTTTGTTAAAAACAAGAATGCCGTTAATATCTCTATGTATTTTATTTCATTATAATATATTACTATCTAATATTCAATATGATTTATATAAAATTACTTACATAATATTTGCATCAATTGATGTTTGATTATTTACTGAACATACCATACGATATTTACAAAGTATACTATATATTATTCATTTAATTCGTTTTTATAATTTATATTCATCCAGACTACGATCCAACTGTGTTCACGTAATTTTTATCTACTTTATCAATTGTTTACTATATATTACGTCTATACATACGCACAAATAATTTGTCAATAAATAAATCTTCCAAGCCATTGTTTTGGTTAATAAAAGGGTAGAGAAGCACTGCACTTATCATTTAGAATTAATGTCGTTTCGATTTAGTCACATGCGATAAGGTACCGACAAACATTACGCATATTGGATGTCACAAAATCCTGAAACTAGAAAGTTTTACTCATACATAAGTTCCTACGTGGAAGTTGTTAGTTGATTTTAACAGGTACATACAATATAATTTATTTGTGCAACTAGTGCAGTGATCGGTGGATCAAACAAGTCATCTTGTATTTCGTGATCGTTGGCTTAGGAAAAATTCAAAGAAGATTACAGTTATGTGTGCAGCA
The DNA here is from genome assembly GCF_001856785.1 of Myzus persicae. Classification (NCBI taxonomy): domain Eukaryota; kingdom Metazoa; phylum Arthropoda; class Insecta; order Hemiptera; family Aphididae; genus Myzus; species Myzus persicae. The sequence continues at coordinate 1,500,286 of NW_019103933.1, forward strand.
TGCATTTTATTCAATTTCAGGGGACCAGAAAAACTCCATCGTGTCGCTGTTAAAACCGAAGTTTTTATTGATTATCCATAGAAAGGTTTTTTTATTTTTTATCTTCTTTTTTATGGTCGATGTGCACAAAATATTAGTAAATAGCACGTTGGGATGTATTGTGATAAAAACAAACACCGCAAATCGATATTCTACTTATCGCATACGTAACTCGTAAGCGTATCGTAACAAACGATAATTTATTTTTTTCAATAAACCAACATAACAATAAAATGTACTATTGCGCGTGTATAGTGTACGTTTTACCGCATAATATGTCCATTAAATTATACAATGCCACTGTTTATTTTAATACATCCTTTTTCGCGTTACATAATTTTGCAACTTTTAACGAGTTTTGTGCTATACCTACTCGATGAGATTAATTTATTTCTTTTCACCCATTTGTATGAAAAATAATAATAATAATAGTAAGTAATAACATATTCAAAGTACCTACTGTATACTATATAGGATGTTATAAATGTATAATAATATCACGTATGGAATGCACGGGCTTTTTTATTTTGTTTTTTATGTGTACAATGTACATAATATATTAATATTTATTCATAACAGTTTTTAAATATTATGATACAGAGTCATGGGCATTATAGTCATACACGGATATGGATCATTTGCACGTTGCGTTTTGTCGCAGTTTTTATATGAACCAAAAATAAATCATTTATATTGGATAAACTATAATAATAAACTATGCATCTGAACAACTGAATACGGTTTACATAATATACCACGCTGCATTTGTAATTTCCTATGCGCATTATTCGATTATACAGGTGAACGCATTACTGGTTATTTATTCCATATCATTGGTTATTGAATCATAGAAAAAGGTTATATGTCGAAGTAAGGGTTTGATGGAGTACTTTGTCCACAGCGTGAGTACTTACATTATATAGGAAAGCGTGAGCTTATCATGAAAAGGCGGAATTTTGTTTTCGTTGAGCTTAAATTTCGTTCAGTATCAATTATGAGTATTATGTAATCTGAAATATATCAAAAAGCTTTAAAAATTAAATTTGGCTGTGTGCTTATATTTTATGAGGATCAGGCAGCATGTGTGACAATGTATAGATTGTGTATTCACTGATTACTTTTTGCACCAATATGTCATATCATAGAACTACGGTTCATGATATTTTATTTCATTCCACTATGTAATCTCTAATTAAAATATTATTACAAATCAATCACTTTACTCCTCATAAAATCACTATAACCCTGTTAATTTTGTTGACCCATGGGTGTGTGGTGTGTATATTAGAGAGAATGAGAGAGATAGAGGGAGGGAAAGAGAGAGAGTACAACGTATTTATTTATAACATATAAATAAAAAGGAAAATGGTTTGGCCAAGTGGTGAAATCGGTCACCGTGAAATCTTTGGTAAGGCCAGGTGTAGATAGTAATATTCCGAGAAAATGACGAATTCGGGTCGTCGTTCCCCTTAATGAAATTCCTCGCTGAGACCATCACAACTACCACAGCAAATGGTGACACTGCAGGTTAAATATATATATATATATAAAATTTATATTATATACACAGTTAATCAACGAAGTCTCGGATGGCACAGATACACAAATTGACAAACCGACCTACAACGATGTTATTACAGAGCATAGTCTATGTTATTATAAATATATTATAGATATATATAAATTATTATAGTGCTGACAACTGTGTGTTTTTATCGGTCATAACTTCGGCCGTCCAGCGACGACGACAGCAGTGTAAAAAATCTTTTTATACACTTTTTTTGTTGTTGTTGACCGGCCCCTTTCTTATAAAGGTCTCACGAACTCTAACTATCGGCCGCTTATTCATATTATTATGCATAACCGTGACCGTATGAGGAAACTGATTATTTTCTGGCATTGCTATTGCACAATTCGGGCTTTAGCCCTTGATTTACTCTGCCCCCTTCCGGGGGTACGTCCGCAGGAGGATTAAAATACCATTTTTCGTCTCCATAGATCGCGTCGACATTATATTAACGGTGTTGATAATAATATTATATCATAGGTATTCATTATTCATCCTTCCGGACGTGCGAACGGCATCCATCTACGAAAAATGACGAAGGCACTCTGTTCCTGGGCTTAAGAATGATTCAATATAATAATATGATCAACCTAACCACACTATAGCACTTTAAAAATCCGTATATATAATGGTATAGTCGTCACCGCAATCTCTTTGAAATCTCGTCTTGCCTTTTTTTTAACCAGTCGTTATTGCGTGTTCTATATTTTATCATAGCCCAAAAGGTTACCGGGACAAAAGTCCAATGGTCTGAGTGTAAAAGTTTACTTGACGGTCAATTAAATTACCCATCATTGAAATCCATCAGTAACACGTTGTATACTTGTATGCTATAAAAGCAAACAATATACAAACCATAATAATATATTATGGTTGTGATGTATTCACAATATCAAAAATTATATCATAAAGTACTTATACGAGTATATTGCACTACCATTGATAAATATATTTGAAATTACGTTTTATTGTTGATACTTTTCTAGAATTTGTTTGATTTTTATTTCAATTTGCATTATATTTGCGACATGTGACAGCTACAATTTTATTGAAGAACAAATAGTTTTTGTTTTTACATTTTTTTTTCTATCCGCACATCTAATGCGTGAAATCGTGATGACACAACAATTTTTTCATATTTTTAATTCAAATATAAATTTCTTTTTACTTGAAATTTCTTAGAAAAAGCGAAAAGGGTAACGAAGAAAAAATTACTCGTACCAATTTATTGCAATTTCAGACCACATACGTCTTATCGTTTTATAAAGAAACGAATTGTAAATGTCTGAAAAATACTTGTCAAGTGCATAAGTTTTTCAGTTTTTATTATGTCGATTGCTTGTTGTCCTATTTCTAGATTTCTGCACCGGTGCAATATTGGCACTACGTTAATCATTTCACTCAGATACAAACAACATACAGGAAAACTTTTGAGACGAAAACATTGCAAATATCCAGTTTATTTTTACCACTAGAAATATAAATAAAAGTACAGAGCCATAATAAAATATTTTTTCTGACTATTGTATTTTAATTTAAAAAAAAAATGTAATAATATTTTCAAGCAACTAGTTTTCTTGAATACAATTTTGAAAAATATTCTAAAACTTAGATTTTAAAAATTTTTAAAACTATGTGCTCTCTAAACATATTAATATATATATAATACGTATAATATAATAATAATATACATAATGGCATAATTTTGCATAATTTATCTTTACATATTACTTACTTATCGGTCAGAAACTTTAAAATTTAACTAATAATAAAACAAAATTAGTAGGTATACGTCAAATCATTTGAAAGTTCAAATTAAATTTCATAATACTACAACTTTATCTATTTTCGTTGTTCACATAATTGTTGTAGACTGTCCTATAGAATAACGACACGAGAGGCAGATAAGATAATAAAGTGAAAAGAGACCTTAATGTAATTTGAGAACCATCAAGCGTGTTTGTGAAACTTCAAAGAAGCAGTAAGTATATGATCATCAACTTTTCGAATAAATAGATAAAATATCAATAGTAAATATATTATGGTGTTTGTTGTTCAAGGTCTACAGTAGAAGTCAATATCGTTATTGAGTTAACATTTCAACACGAATACGGCTTATTTAGTGCATTAATTATCGATGCACTGATCGAATTATTAGAGAGTATAATATTTCGAAGGTTCATTTTCAGAATAATTTTAACGCAATACGATTATAGTAGGTACTTGTTCAACGAATCGATTAAATAAAAAATTAAGTTGATAGACACGATACACTTTTTTGTGAATAATAAAATATATTACGTAGCATACCTTCGTATTTTTTAATAATGCATTCATGGTGAGGAGATATGGGGGCCATAATAATAATATGGTCCTTAAGTATACTTAAAATGTCAAGAATCAAAAGTTGAATATATTATTTATCATACGATGAAAGGGGGAGACGCTTGGTGAAACACCCTGTACACTAATACTAAACATATATTATAAAAATAAAACAATAATGTTTCATAAACACTAGAAGTTTCGAACTATCTATGTACACTGTTTGCTGTATCCAGTACATCTTTTGTAAAAAGACAATAACAATAAAAATATCAATATTTTATAATATACCTTATAAATGATCGTTTTATCCACATAATATAATAGTATACACACGAGACGTATAAGCCCACGCGCGACGGTGACAATGTATTGTTTGATAATACTATACCAAAGCGATCCTCCAAAAATTTATGGAAGATGATTATTTGAGTCTGATAAATTTTTTGTATTTCTGTTAGTGTAGTGTTCAATAAGAAAACTGTGGTCTGGAAAATTTTGGTTTTCGGCACCGAGAAAAATTCTTGGGAAACACCACGTGCTCATAAGCGTATATATAAAACGCTCTAAACTCGCAGCCCATGATGTATTCCCCAGGGCGACCTATACCTGTATAATATAGTCTATACCTATAATAATGTTATACATGCCGCCCGGCCGAAAAGTAGCTCGTTAGAGTCAGTGGTGGGGAAGGGTTGAGTGAACCTAAAAGGCACCTGTGTCACCCGCACACCACCCGCGCGGTCCTCATACCTATATAATATATATTATACACTGTAACACCTCCCGCCACGCTCCATCGTAAACCTCGGGGCCCCCTCACCCCCTTATTGCACACAGCACCCTTCACGAATCGCCGCCGTCCATAGGTCGTCTTCGTCGTCGTTGTCGTCGTCGTCGTCCCTGTCCTCGTCCCCGGCCCCGTCCCCGTAACCTCCCATCACCGGACGGACGCGTTCCGCGATCGTGGCGAGGAAGGGTCAGAGAGGGCGCGGTCCCAGGGTTTTGGCGGCGGCGGCGGCGGCGGCGGCTATCGGCTATCGATTGCTCGGGACGGGGGCGCTCAGCGACTGTGTGTCAGTGTGTGTTAGTGTGTTAGTGTGTTGGCGTGCGTGTGTGAGTGTAGTTCCGGAGCAACTCGACGGCGACGCTCGGCTCGGCGCTGGAACGCACCGCCACACGAGCCACCGACGACGCCGACCGACGGCCGCCGCCACCGACGCCGACGCCGACGACGACGACGACGACGACGACTACGACGACTACGACGACTACGGCGGTGACTACGATTACGGTGGCTACGACGACGAAAACCCCGCTCCGCAGTGGGATGACGTTTACTAGGCGAGCCGGACGACCGATACGCGGCTAATTTTGGAGGGCTTTGCAACACTATTTGTAAAAACTGTTTTTTTTTCCCATCACATACACACAAACACACTTCTACACACACACACACACACACACACCTACACTCACCTCCTCACACACACATATACACACAAACACCCGCACCCACGCATACACACACACATACACATTTATATTATATTATACCCATCCGTCGCCGTCGCCGTTTGTTGTAATATACTTCGCGTGTCTCCTGCTTTGTCGTCTACAGTTCGTCCGTATCGTGTGGTGTCGGTGTCACTCACTTTCGATTCCGTGTAATACAACACAGATCGATTATCGAGTTCTCTGTCTCGTATACGACTCGCCAACTGAATTATTCAAAAATTCTTCTCGTCGTTTTTTTTGTTTGATTTCAATTTCTCCTTTCTCGAACGTAATATTTTTACAACACTCCTCCGGCACCATATCACACAGTCGGACCGACAGCAAATGGAAAGCACCGAACCCGATCGACGATCCGGCTCGGCAGTGGCGGCTTCTCGTCACCACTGACACGCGCATCGCAGGTAACTAAAATCTATATACAGCATAGTATGCGACGACAATAATCTATTGCATACCCATACATATTATGACTTACAATTTGTTGTTGTTGTTGTTGTTGTTGTTATTGTTGTTGTTTGATGTGGACAACGCGTGTTCGACCTTGTAACATTACTGCAGTGTTCACGGTGTCGTATGTGCATAAGATATAAAACGATCGCGAGGCGATGTCGTCTCCGCGGGAAATTTATCCATTGCGTACCGTGATCACGGGACAGGTCGCGATGCGCGTCTTCGAGTGAGCAATCTCGTTAACGGTTGCCGGGCAATTGATGATGAGAGGGGGGAGAGGGGATGCTCGGGGACGGTGTGGATGTCGCGTTTCGTGCAGCGGCGGCGGAACAGAGTGATATACTTATCCGCGTCAGGCGCTCGCGGCCGCCGGGACTTAAGTCTGCGGATTTGAGGCCGCAGAGCTCACACACGACCGGCCTTGCGAGGGCGGCTGCGGTACAAATCCGACGGTCTCGGGACCAAATGGACCGTGGTCACTTTATTTTTATCAACCTATGGGTGATATAATATACCAACGAACAGTGCACTCGGTGCAGCGCGTCGAGTTAGTTGACTATGCGTTTTTTGTACCTACTTTTATTGTGCACTGCTTACAACGTGTCGTGGTGGCCAGTAGCTGGTATATCAATCTTTATGGACGCAATTGGTATCCAATAATATGTATACACCCGATACCGTTATATTTTATGATGTGGTACACCGTGGTCCATTAAATATTCAAAACCTTATAGGTCGGTGTGTGTGTGTGTGTGTGTGTGTGTGTGTGTGTGTGTGTCCGGAGCTTACACGAAAGTAATATAATTATTTAAATATCTATCATAGCTTTTTGTTTTTTTTTTCAAATTTTTCTATCGACGGTATTATAATAACGCAATTATAGTTCGACCGACGTACTATTATAGTATATATAAATAATATAAAATATATCATTATAACGTAGTTGATATTATATTATCTTTGGCGTATGTAAAAGACAGTTGAAAAAATGTGCTTTAAGTATTTATCGGAGAATTTCGTTTGTTTTTGCTGTCAGCGAAGAGAACGAGCCGGATTATTCGTATTGTATTATATTTTTTTATTGTCTTGATCGAAAGTTCAACACCTTTTTATTTGGCTGATTGTGTGTGATTCTAAATTTTTATTTATTTGGCCCCGCTTAGGCCTTTTTATACATTTTTTTTTTTATAACAGCTGGCAGTCCGATACATAATAAAAAAGTGATTAATTTTTTCATTTAGTAATTATTATGGTGTAAAATAATGGTATTGTAATACCTACAATATGTATACGATTTTCTGACGCTATTATTATCCAATTGGTTTTGTGCGAGTTCAGTGTTATGCACCAGTGCTCGTGGCCGAAATTATATTTGGGACCAAAGTACCTACATTTTTTTTTTTTTAATAGTTGATCGAATTTCGGTTATTATATCTACGCGTTGTTAAACAATTATTAAACATGTTAAAAACTACTAAGTTATACAATAGTTGCTTTATAACTAGTAATGTTTTGTGTTGATAAATGCAAATGGAATAATAATAATATTATGGTAGGTACTATATTAATTGTTTGTGTTAAGATTGTTTATATTAAACTGTGTATTTTTACCATGACAATTTTTATCATAAATCTTAATACATTGTATAACCAATTGCCAGAAGACACAGAATTATCTTATGCTTAATTATTTGTATTCTGTCTAAATTAGAAGTTACAAATAAAGACATCTCGTACTTGGTGATATTATATACCTCTTGAAGTTCTTTCTATCTATAGTACTGGTACATAGTATTATAATAATTTACATTGTGAGTTTATGCATATGTTCGTTCTTTACAGTTTTTCTTTATAAAATACATAATAATATTTGAATAGTTATAATTGTTAAAGTATCTGATATGTTATATAATATTATGTATATTTACCACTTAAGATATAGTGTAACCATAGTAAGATGTTGTTAAAGTATTAAACATGGTATATAATAATGCGTATAATAATATTTCAGTTATTGGAGCTTAACAACAACTTTTTTTTCGATACATACACACATCTGCATAAAAGTTAACTTATTTTTTTATCATTATATTCGTAGACTTTATCATGTGATGTAATGGAATTCAAAGCGTATAATAATAAAATAACACGTGTGTCGTTGAACGAAACATAATTCAACGATAACGGAAAATATTTTTGCACGCACAAAAATGGTCAGAGACCATATTGATCAGTTTAAATAATTGTATTACCATACAACTAGGTAAAAAAAATATCATGTTAAAATATTTTCACCTCATTAATGACGTCATTGTATTTTTTTGAACGAAGGCATGAATTTATATTATATTATAAGCTGTACGTCATGGAAGCGTAATTATTTACATTTAGCAAGTCAAACCTTCTTGACCTATTATGAAAGTCTTAATACTATTTTTTTTTGTTTATGTATTTATATACATATATAATTTCAAATTTAATGTTCTAAATGTGAGTAAACACGAACGGCAGGTAGTACAACATATTTTTCAACCTTATACTTTAGGTATTCGCAAACATTGCGTTTTTTAGTCAACCGACGTTCGTTTACCTTTGTACCATTTCTTCTGACAACCGCCTTTTTCTAATAAGAAAAATAATAATAATCAAGTTACAACCACATATTTTGTCCATATTATACGAACAATAACCTGGTCATAGAATTATGTCCATAAAGCATTAATATTTTTATTTTTACATCTTAGTGCAGTATACGCATACGAATGTAACGATGAAAACCCATAACCATAACCTAACCATATATTCTATCTTCAGGATATGAAGTTTATGATGTAACTACGTAACAATACTATCAATATATTTTTCACCAGCAAATTTTTTTGGCAATTATTAAGTTTTCTTAATTGAAGCCTCCATAAACCAACTAACCATCGTTACAAGTCATATTGTTGTATGTTCGTATATACATGTTATACATTATCTATCGTGTTCCTTTCGATAACAAAAATTACCACATTTCACGAACCCTTAAAAAAAATTCATTGCATGTTTCTTTAATAAAAAAGTACAATATTCCTGGTTTTCCATTACATAAAAATATTTTGACTAAAGTTGTATATATGAAGTTTAGCAGAAATGATAACTTATTCGTTGACTGACGTTTGTGGTTGAGCATTTTGAGGTACGTTTATGATCTTGTTACATAATATTACTTCATTTTACTGGGTTTTTTCTGTGAAGTTGAAACTAAACCATGTCTGATTTTTAAATAATTTTCATTTGTTTGTAGTGATTAATAAGTATATATATTATACAATGTGCCTGCCTATAGCATATATAAAATAGTTTGTATATTTTATAATCAATAAAAAAAAAAATAGAGAAGTAAATAAATAAAAGGGTAACATAATGAGTTTCCACAATTTTGTAATGATTAAATAATTGATGATGATCTCATTAAATAAAACAGTAATGTTTACTTTAGGCTAGAATCCAAAAGTTTCTTTTTTCTCATACAGAAACATAATTAAAGAGGCTTGAAGTATTTTAAATACAATTATATATTGACAGTTTTCTGTGTAATAACTTTTTCGGAACTACATACATTTAAATAAAATATACGTTAGGTAATAATGTTTTATGGAAAGTCGTAATTTGAACTAAATATTAATTTTTTTTATTCTAAGTTACCTAAAATTAAGTTAAATTGTTAAAGATATACCTTTCATAATATGCTGTATTATAATTTTATCTTACTCTTATTTAATCATTAATACTAATGAAATGCATAATGAAATTAATAATAATATGTCTTATGAATAAATGTTGTGACTGGACAGTGATGTAGCTAAATTGCCTATTCTAATCGCCGGGATGATATATTCATATGACAATAATTAAAACCTTTACATTGCAACATAATTACACAAATTATCATAGGTATTTACATTATGTCTCGAGCAGTTGTTTTAATAAACTTAGGTAAATTATTATAAAATGATATCCTATTATTTAATTTTCAACACAATTACACAAGGCTCCGCAACTCACAAGGGGTTAATTAAGATTTTATATATTTTTTATTTTTATTAATATTGAAGTTACCAATAGTTAGGTAGTTTATTGGCGCACATATAAAGTCTAGACTACAGCTGATAACATACATACACAGAACAATTAGATAAAGTTATAACATTTTGAAAATACTCTTTTTGTATTTGTGTGGTTTATACTGATGTCTGCACGGTTTCCACAGTGGGTAATTACTAATTAGGTATTTGAAGGAGAAAGCTTTACCAAGAATTTAACAATGGTCCGGTTTCAGTAAATAAAATACATCCATATAATATAATTATTGTATACAACTGTTATTTATTTTTATTGATTGTAAATAACCTACCGTGCTTATCATTTAGCATCTATTATTTTATAGCTTTGTGAATCATTTAAATTTAATTGAAAAGCTGATATTTATTTGGATATACGCCTCAGTCGATCGTAAATAATTCGCCTCAAAACCGTCAATGGCAATCATTTTTTTTACATGATAATTGATCGCAAGGACAGTTTATCGTAAAATTATTCAATTGTGGATCAACTATAATATTATCTTACCCAAATTTAATTAGTCGCTCCGTTGCTTATAGATTAATAACTTGGTAGTTAATACATAACAATATAAAGTAATGTAATCATGTAATGTAAATTACATAATTAAGTGTAGACATTATGCATTAACTAATATCTATAATAACAGTAATGTGACCTAGTGTGGCGTGGTGGTTGGCTTTAGTCACACACGTGTTCTGAGACCAAGCATCAGCCGATGTCGCTAGTTCTCGGATGAATGACAACCTGGGTTTTTACTAACAGATCCTCGCCACATATACACGTGTTCAAACCAACTTTACCATTCCTTACAATTAAAAACCTACGAAATAACCTATAGGTAAATTACCATACTTGTTTGAGCCTTAACTCAAAAAAAATAAAAATAAAAATGATAGTAATTCAAACAATATAAGAGATAATACTATCCCATCAATTTTTAATACCACATATTTTTTGTTTTAAGTCAACATAGATATTATGCAATAGCATATTGAAAGTTGGAAGGCATAATTTTACTTATTGTTATTATTTTTTTTTTTAATGTAAATACCTAATATTATTCATGCTAAAATTGTATTACCTATTGCTATTTTTTTTTTCATTAATTACACATTTTGTATTAATATTAAAATAAGTACTATATTGTAAGTAAGTAGCAATAAATATTGTTCCTGTAACTTTTTATTGCTATGAACTATTTATTTAATAAACATGATAAAATTTAATATTTTAACAATAGTAATAAAATATATTTAATTGAATGAAATAACATTTGACAGCGATTGACACCTTAACTACGTACATTTGGCCAGCCTCCTCCCCATTTAGATTTTACTAAAATGTTATCTAGATTCATTGATAAAATATTGAAATATATTTATGTGAATGAATAGATATTTATAAATTCATGTTTTTAAATAAAATGAACCACACAACAATTTCAACAATTTATGAAAACGAAGATTAATTTTTGAGTAATGAGATTCTTATAATTTTAAATATCCTCCTTTTAATTTTTGCAGGAACTAAACTTGTTCCCTGACAATAATTAGTTTGCAATATTCATAGTATTTGTTTTATGGGTTAATTCATTGACGTGTTCGAACAATGACGACAATGATAAATTATATGTGAGTGAATAAGTATTATTATTTTCCATCTCCTTGCAGGTAACTCTGTTATTACTTATTATAGTCTGTTTTTCCGGTAAATAATTTGCCAAACCCTGTTATTTCGTAAAATGAGATAACATTTATTCCGTGTGTAAATATGAGACGGCATAGCACAACGGTGTTTGATGTTAGGTAGTACACTTACGTATTATTTTTTGACTCGATCTACTGGATTTATATTTCACAAGAGAACATGAGACGTAATATATTATAGAATAATTGAAAATAATGTACTTGAACGTTATTTTATTCGTATATTTATTTTTCGGTCGAAAATTGTGTAATATAAGAAATCGTTTCGTCTCTACCCTCTCACACAGACACCAACGGTGATGCCAAGTAAAATGAATAACAAAAAAAAAAAACTCGAAGGAATAAAGATTTGAAGAGAGATACTATTTAAATTCAAGAGATTAAAAAACCATCTGCGGTCTATATTAATGTAGGTAGTCAGGAATTGCACATAACTACTAAAATCAAATAAGTTAATCGGGCAGTAAATCACTTCAAGTGACTGGGAAGAATCGCGGTAACAGCCAAATTCGTGAAATCGTTGTACTATACTGCGAACCTCTCTTTGTTATGTTTTTGATTGTTTTGTGTTTTAAACAAAATTTATATTTTGACGATCTTTCTTCTTCTAATTGTGCGAGAGAAATTAAAATTTTATAAAACACTCATTTACAACATATTATATGATACCTATAATGGATATCATGTACCAATAATTGTATAGTTTATAATTAAAATTACTTGAACTGTATCAATTATATATTATGCATGACGTGTCATAAATTAATTAATATTTGTTTTTTAAGTAATTTAACTGTATTGTATTAGCGGTATTATAGGCGGACATTGGCAGTTGTGCTAAATTAAAGTTCGCATTACAATAATTATCATTATAAAATTACCTGGGTGTTGTGATAACCTATAAAACAACAATATAATATCGGTAAACCGTAAATCGATGTATGGATGAATAATCGCATTGAAGTACTTCCTAATAAACTTGTTCAAGAAGTAATATTAATTAAACATTTTAATATTTGAAAATAAATTTATAAATCATGATTATTATAATAATTTGATAAATAAATATTAAATATATAAGGTCTTATGATTTATTGTAAAATGGGTACATTAATTAATGTAACTTTAAACTAGTGTTATTTATTTTATTTTTTGCAACTGAAATTTGAGTATGGTTGTTATGGTTGTTATACAGATGTAAACTCAATTTGTGTTTTTTACTTACCGTAACTTTGTTTTTGATACATTGCAATAAATCAAGTTTAACTCAAAGGGTATTCTAGGTATCTAGAGACCTCATAGTATTTTATACAGACACTTTTTGACATTTCAGCAAATCATTTAAAAGTTTATTTAAATATGTTTCACTTTCTTTTTATTCCTAAACAAATATAATATATAAAAATGTTTTATAGTTTAAATCAACGGTTCTCAAACGTTTTTTGGTTGCAGAGACCTTGAGTTTCCAAGAGAATATCCATGAACTTTAGGTTAACATCTAATAATGGCAATATTAAACCAAATAAAACAAAAACCACGATTTAATCAGTATAGGTCTTCCGTGGAGTCACTAGTTCATGCACCCTCGTGAGTCGTGGAGCACAGTTTGAAAGCCACTGGTTCAAAGGAAATAAATATTATAATAGTATAAACTGATGGGGGTTAAATAAATTTGGACCTGAGTACCTATAGCAAATAGAAAAGTAAACTCATTTTAGTTTGTATAATAAATAATATAATAAAAATAATACAATATAATACTAAATATTGTATAATACACCTATTATTTATTTATTTATTAATTTCAGCCAAATCAATTACAATCAAACAATTACAATAAATTACATGAATAATAGTTTATAAGTATACCACTTGAACTATAAGCTCGTATATGGTGCAGGGAATTATATACCTAGGTAGTTTAAGATTTTCTTTTAAAAGTATTACTGATCAAAGATTTTTAGTTTTGGTAGCTATTCATTATAAATTAATGACACAGTTCTAACCACTTAAATAAAACATGCTTAACTATAATAATATTGTAACTGTAAAAAAAATGTTTTCCTACTTTCCTAAAATATTTAAATTGGTTTCTCATGACCTTATTATATTTACTGTATGCTTTTTAAATTCTTTTGGCAATTAAACCATAAATTAACAGTATCGCTTAAGTTATTGTGCGTATTTCTTGATTTCAATAAACACTATTCCATTAACTTATTATTTATTAAAATAATTGTACGTGTACACAATACTGCTTGTTTATTTCGATATATAACTGATCTGAATCATTTAACGCAGAAACATTTTGTAATTAATTTTATGGCAAAATCATTATTATAAATATAACATCTTACGTCAACATTGACGATTAGTATGCATTTTGAACATTTCCGAGGCACGTTCTAACACGATAATGCATTAATATTAATTTGTACATCCCATTCATCGAATAAATCTAATACTCTTGTGAATTATTTTGTTTCAAAAGTTATAGTCATATGAAGTTATTGTATATGAGTTAAAATCAATTATAATTATCTTCATCTTTCTTTTGATTTTCAGGATCAATCTTAGGTAGATTATTTTTAGTTTAATTTATTAGCACGTACGCATATTCGCATATCCTACTAGGTATAATATTTATTCTTATAATACACAAATACTATACATCTATATCTAGATCAATATTTTGATGGCGACGGTGGTTAAAAATTACATCAGAATTAATTAAGATATATTTTTTAAATAGTGTATGTTATCAGTGGGTGCAGTACAATTAAACGGTACTTTTGTAATTTAATTTATATTATTATTGAGTAAAAGTGGCTATGTCAAGAATCATTAACATACTCTTTATCGTTTAAAACGAATTAAAGTTATATAAAAACTCAATGGCAATGCAATTTTAATAATTAATACGATTTTAAGCAAACGTAATAAAAATAATAATAATAATAAATTGTGGCTAATTTCGAGGAAATTTAACTTGAGGAACATTTTTTATTCAATATTAATTTTAAAACATTAAATGATTCAAGAATGTTGAATAATATGAGTGTATTAACTATACGTTTTAATGGAAATTTAATTTAAAGATTATTATGATTAAAAAAAACAATAGATACGTATATACAATGCATTATGCATACGAGCAAAACGATTTAAAAATAGCTTAGTATATGTTAAATCAATACATAATAATAATATGTTGTATGTACATTTACACACAAACACGTTATTGTTGGAAACGAAATGCTTGGAAGGAAATGTCCACGTGACAATACAACGTATAAATATAAAAGCGCAATGAACATTGTTGAACCAGCTGACGGACTTACAACTTATACGACTTGACCGAAGAGTATAATATAGTAACATGCTCATAATATGAGTTCGGATAAATCTAATCTCGGATTAAGCAAATTTTCAAAACACTATTTATTTTATTTATTTCCTCGGAAACGTTCGTTTACCTACAACATAACACCTAATATTATTATTATTATTATTATTATTATTATTATTATCATTATTATCATTATAATCGAACCCGGGACTAGTGGTTGTAACGTCTGGCAATAAAATAGTTGTTTATATTTTTTATGCAATCGGAAAACGCGAACGCAACCGACTTGGACGGATACATATTGGTAGGTACTGTTGTTTTTCTGTCAGTGTTAGATAATAATAAACGTAGATACGTGTACGGTGTCCTTTGAAGTCGTTACACCTACAATGCAACTTTGTAGTCACACACTCACACTCTGGAAATGTGTCCACTAAGCATGTGGAATTCCCATCGGACGTATCGTGCGTGCGAGCGAGTATATATATTATATTCGTGTTTGTTTGTGGCCTTTTGCGGTGGTCCCTAAAGGAATTAAACTCAGTGTCATATGCATTTTAATGTCCGCACGGAGCATCGCACGACATATATATTATATTTCAATCCGAATATTGTTCATTAATACGCCGTTCATATGGGCGGGCAGGTGGGCACGACAAATTATTTTACGTTTGAAAAAGAAAGAATATAGACACCTATTTTGAATAAAATATAATCCCACCGATTTCCTGCAACATATAGTTTGTAACCTTAACACACGACTACTTCCTCTTCCCGTCCATTGAATTCCACGTCAACGCTGCTTTGAGCTGCGCACGCGGAGTTACGGTTTACAACTCACACTTATTTACCAGCGTGTCGGTTCGAAAAGACGGTCGATACTGGTAACTTTGACCATTTGATACTAACTTTGATTCGGTCGTTTACAATACCACAGTAGCCTCACCACCTTGGTAAGTTGGCATAGTATTATTCTTTGAATACCGTTCCGTCAAACACATTATAGTTCGATTTTACAAAGGTCTGAACATCTATCTGCGGTGTATCTGATTAAATGCAATTTTTGTTACGCGTTAAACGTCAAATGTCTACCTAGCGAAACAATAACACTGATAATATTGTTCATTAATATTTTACTTTCCAAACTATTCACAAAACGATGTAAGGAACCCTACAAGTTATCTAATTACATTATTGTTAGTTGAGATTTCTCGTGCTTATATTAATACTAACATAATATGTTATATCAGTGTTTTTAAGACGATACCTATTAAAATATATTTTTTTTAGTGTTGCAATTTTCTGAACAGGGTAATGTCATAGTATCATTAATGGATATATATTTATTTTATTGATCGCTTTAAATATTTGCATTATATTTGTGTTTTTGGAATGCTTAATTTATAATTGGAAGCATTACAGCTAAAATGTTTTTAAATATCACGATGTAGTTAAATAATTAGATTTGAAATATTAGTGATGTTTCTGCTGAAAGTGTGTGTTCCTCTTACGTCATTGCCATGTCCACGAACTCATCACTGGGTTTAGATTTAGCGTGCTTCTGGAAAATAATCATCTTCAAACTCAAATATTAACTAAAAATTTGTTATACGCCATAATATATCAAATGACATAAACAACTGTATTTCACGATATCCTCGGTAAACGAGTGGTGGTGTTTCGTCGGGCTCTATGTAATATGAACACTCGTTACATTGGAATTCTGTCACAAGTGGTAGATAGAAGGTACCTCGCGGACGGCGACGCAATAACGGTTCTACTGAAAATTGTCTTTAATCGGTTAAAGTCGAGACGGTCATGATGGCGACGACAGATAACCCTCGAATAATATTGCTGTAATCCGCTCGCTACCGTAGGTTGGGTTGGTTCCTGACCGAGAGGTTAACTTCCTGGTGTGCGGAAAGTCGAGGGCTTAAACAACCTCACTATGACATTTTCGGACGAATGCGTTTTCAAAGTTGTTGCCAAAACATTTATCGATGGAACCCGGCGAGGATCTAAACCTGCACGGTGCGACCGCGATAAGCGTGGCCGATACGACCGCGACCGACCATGTTGTTTACGGTATATACTGGTGTGCAAACCGTGATATTTTAAGCAGGTTGGTCAAGAAACGGTCATAGCAGCCGTTTATTTCTCAGTCATCTCGGCCATGTTAAATCATTATCTTTTTTGGTTTAGCGTTTTGTTTTCTCGTAATTAATTTCAACGTATTGCGTGTAGTACAGTGCGATGAAACTCTGGAAGTCCGGACCCACAACAAACCGTTTTCTTGTCGTTGTAGTATTATTATGTGTGTGTGTGTGTGTGTGTATTTTAATATGTAGTGCTTATATATTATGTAAACTACTTTCAATGTATAAACTAAGGGGGATAAGTTTCTATTGTACAACTAAAATAATATTATTTAATAGATCAAGTGGCCATTTGCGTTTGAGACAACGGTGAGGGTTGCTAGGTAACGTGTGAAAAGAGAGTTTAGATAAGAGGACTGGAAGAGGTTTATGTGATTGAAAGGAGATCTTATGAAAATTGTTATAGTGGTAAAAAGAAAGTCATGATTCAGGGTACGATTGTTTTGAAGCACATTTCATTTAGAATTGTCAAATTGTTTAAGTATCGTACTTAAAATTATTTTCGGTAAACTAGTTTATGATTATATTTTTTTTTCAAAGTAGATCAATGTTTTTTTCAAAGCTTTTATATTTGATTACATAATATTTTATTTTTATGTTGATTAGAATGTAACAATTTTTTTTCACAAATGATGTTTCTACTCGACAATAATAAAATATATACCTTTAATAGTATTTTACTGGAAGCTAATACAAAAAAAAATATATATATACATATACCCATACCAAAAATTATATTCTATTTTTCGAATTCACGTATATTTAGAATTTTAGGGAAAATAACAATATTGGGATATTATCATGATATACTATTGAGTAAATCAAACATATTATACAATAAAATGTACTATTTACGTAAACAAATATTTCATCATATATGCTGTTAATTAAACTCTAGAGGTAAAATTGTATTACTCAGGAATACCATTCAATCTCAATCAATTGATTACATAATAATAATAATAATAATAATAATATTACAGATGGATTTTTCTTATGCAATCATCAAGTAGACTTGCGTATTACGATGAAAAATTATAATGATTACAATTTGAAATTCTAATATCGCATCGTTGCATATTATTTATTTTGTGAATAAATTTACATTTTATAAAAATGACAAAATTATACTGTTGATCAATATTGTTTTATAATATGAGAGTTTTAAATACGAAAGGACAATGCAATTATTTACACAAGTGTTTGCGTTTCGAAAGTGTTTTCCAACAAGATATAGTTCTGCGAAACTGGAGGCGTGAAAATCGATGTAATTCTATATTTAAGTGTCCGAAAAATATCACTGATTGTGTGTTTGTGTGGCACAAACAGACTTCGGTAACTGTTAGAAAAAGGGAGCGCTGTCAATGGGTAATCGACACCGATACGAATATGACGTATCGTCTGCATGTATCCTATTGTCTGACCGATGATCTTTTTTTTCACAGCAGATGGCAGTGAAAGCTTTTGATTGGTACTGAAATAATGTTTAAAAAAAACAATCATTACGTAGGTACTCAAGTTTCTAAAGAAGTCAGCCTTTTGAATAGCGTTAAAGTGATAAAGCCTTTATTTTTATAAATGAAAAATAAGCAGCTTAAGGTAGGTAAAAATAAATAATATTTGATGAAGCGGGATGAGGCACTAGTCGTCGTTGCTAGCACTCGGATGGGTGACCACCCGAGTTTTTAGCAATACATATTTGTCACACATACAAACACGTGCTTCAAATCAACCGTTTCCTGCTACAAACAGCTTTCTTCAATCATTAACCATTGCATTTAACTTACAAAAAATAATATTTGTAGAAAAAAACAGCATTAAATTGTTCCATTTATAAAAGAAAAATAAACAAACCTAGATCTAGACTAAATTATAATAATAATATAGTCTAG
Organism: Myzus persicae; assembly: GCF_001856785.1. NCBI lineage: Eukaryota > Metazoa > Arthropoda > Insecta > Hemiptera > Aphididae > Myzus > Myzus persicae. Next base: position 1,519,398 of record NW_019103933.1, read on the forward strand.
ACTCTATAATAAGTCTGCAGCGTTAATGGTGATCATAACTATCAGGTCATATGGCTCGAACACAATTATTATTAGATGTAAACGAAAATTGTTGTTGACTCGAATATTTAATTTATTTTTATATTAATTGTATATTTGTATGTTAGTATTCAGAATATCGACATTTGTATGATACACATTTGAGATTTGTAACTATTTAATGTATTATTATGACTTTGGACGATTGAAATTGTTTTTGTTGTAATCAGCTTCCATTAAACAGTGTTAACATGACTTTTAAGGAGTAATTTTTAATAAAATACCGCATACCATTTAAGTATACTATTAAAACGTAAAAATAAAAATTTAAGGACATGATACGACAACGTCCCATAATATATGACTATTTCTTTCTAGCCGCTCAGGTTTCTTTTATAATTTATTGGATCGTTCATACTTTGGCCGAAAAGTATAAAGTAAAGTAGTAAAACCGAAAGGTTATAACATTAAATATTTATTTATTTTTTTAATTTCAAGGAGAGAGCCCTCGGCGACATAGGCCATTGGGTTTTTGTGTTGTATAGGTTTGTATTGTAGGTTTTTGGGACGGTAGGGGGGAACACGTGTGTGTTTGTTTTGGCAGAATTTCGAATGGGGCACCCGTAGGTTTCTGCCATGCACCGGGGGTGGGGGGTGGCAGCACTTGTTCTCCGGTCACCGCGACTTGTTCGGAGAAAAATGCCGCCCGGGGGCCGAGGATCGAACCGCGACCGGCTGCGTCACAGCGGACGCGTCAGACCACTCGGTCACCTCGTACCCCATTATAATATTATTATGGTAGGTAATTGATAACTTATCTGCATGTATTTTTAATATAAAAATCCCCTAATTAAACGATATTTCAATGATTATTATTTTATTACATATAATAGTGTATATTGATTGAGTCAAATGTTTCATATTTTATTTAAACAATTAAACTCTCAAATAGGGGGACGAGGTGACCGAGTGGTCTGACTCTTCCGCTGCGACGCAGCCGGTCGCGGTTCGATCCTCGGCCACCGGGCGGCATTTTTCTCCGGACAAGTCGCGGTGACCGGAGATTAAGTGCTGCCATCCCCCACCCCCGGGGCATGGCAGAAACCCCATTCGAAATTCTGCCAAAAAACAAACACACACGTGTTCCCCCTACCGTTCCAAAAAAAACCTACAAACCATCAATACAAAAACCTACAGTACCTACTAATAGCTAATGGCCACAGTTGCCGGGCTCAGGATCAATTAAAAAAAAAAATAAAAAAAAAAAAAAAAAAAAATAAACTCAAATCATGCCGACACATATTATTTCTATTAAATTGATTTAAAAGAAAAAAAAATGTTTAGTTTGGTTATAGGTTGGAATTAAAATAAATAGGTAATTGATTAATATCATTTAAAGAGATAATTAGTTATTAGTATAATGAGTTTATACTAAATATACTTAATAGTTATAGACTTATTTACAAAATAATTACCTAATTAGAACAACTCTAATTTCCTCATAAATTGAAGAAAAATACAGAGAATCGCTCTGTTTTATAGTATTTTTTGAGCATTGAATCGGTCATTGAGTAGGTCACTCTAGTGGATGTGTTAAATCTGAATTCAATGAATCACGAAAACGATTCTGAGCTGATGATGATGCCTTCATATTTTTCATACGAATAGGATATTTTATTAGAATATATTTATTATTTTCATTGTTATTAGAAATTTGTCTCAATTATTAGTACGGATGACTGGCTTAATTTTTTCAAAAAACAAATCTCATAATATATTCTTTGAAATAATAATACTAGTTGTTACTGGTGGTCTTCTAAGTTAATACCGACGTAGATGCAAAACAACGGTTGACGGTGTCAATTTATATGCGACTTTAAACTAATCCAAATACTTTGAATCACTTTCATTATATACACCTAATAAATAATGATACTTGTTATGTTGAAAAATTCCTAAGGATACGTCTTTTTGAATTACAACAAATTAACTTAAATCTCAAATCTTGAATATCGTAAAAAATTTACTTAAAATGTCCATAAACAAAAAAATGTGCCTATGTATTTTAATTATGTTTTGGTTTCTGTATGAAAAAATTACACGAGGAACATTAGATTCAATTTTCAAGCCTTAGATATTAACATTTAATGCATTTTCAAATATAAAATAATTTGCAATTCTAGCACTAATAAAAATATATATTTTGTCTATGTATTTTCAATATTTTTAAATCTATACCTATAAGAATGCGTACGTGAAACCTTTCAATAGATTTTAAATTTTAAAAATTGTTGATCAGTTTTTATAAAAAAAAAACAAAATATTATCGTTCACAAAAATGAAATGTAAAAAATAAATAAATACCATAATAAATTGATCGCCTATCTATTTGTATACTAACTGTCCACATTAATAATCTACCTACTATTTTTTGTTTTATTTAATAATCGATTTTGCTTAATTAACTAAAACCTTTTTATGGTATAGCATAATGTAATATATATTTTCCTTAACTAAATTATATTATTTTCAATTAGCTTTAATTATTTTATTAGTTTTGAGTTTGTGACAAACGAAATTTCAACAACTGAAGGTACCTTTAACATTAATTTAATGGAGTATCTCGATTCGTTAAAAAATAATAATAATTAAGGCATTAGTATAAAAATACATACTATCACACATATTTGTATGACACGCAAGACACGCAAGACACGAGGAAACGCCCAAAGAAAAAACAGTATGAATGGCGTATACGCTTTTCGTTAATTGTAATTTGTGCGTATTATCTGTTATACTATACTCCTCAGTATAGAAGATAATACTAGTTTCAAAAACGAAACAAAGTATATTACTGATATAAATTTAATTTTAATTATTTAATTTGAAATAATTTAAAATGATATGTATGTCTACTGGGTAAATTGTAAAGTAAGACAAAAAGTAATACAAATAATATATTTTCAAATTAGAACTGAACGGTTTCATTCTGATTTGACGGCATGTTATAAACAAAAAAACATTTTATAACAATATTATGCTTACCGAAATAAAATAAAATTACTGTGCTGTTTAAAATTGGACTAAGAAAACGGGAAAATATTTTTGTCAGAATCTACAGTAGCTATATACCAAATGACAAATTGAGTATTTCAAGAGTAAAAATTACCGAGTATACAAATGATTCTTATGTAATCATTGCTATATTATATTGGTAACATATAATTTTGACGTTGGATAAACTACACCAAAAAAAAAAATTTGTATAAGTACATAAACTAAGGAATTAAAAATGAAATATATTTATTTTTTAAACTTCTTGCATATGGATTATGATAAGATACGTAGGTACTGTAATTTCAGTTAGTACAAAATCAAAAATAGTTTATAACAAATGATAAACATATTAATTGTATAATATTATAAATGTGATAAATATTGGATATGATATCAATATGATAAGCACATCATGAATACCTTATATCTGGAACAGTTTTTTCATAAAAATATTGACATATAAATTTAAATTATGGAATTTTGCTAACAACTTAAAACTATAATATTTTAAATTATATTATTATGTAAGAAACTATTATTATTACTTAAATTCAACTGCTGAAATTATTATTAAAAAAAAATTTAGAATTTAAATAAATAATAGAAACAATCATATGACGTAATATTCACAATAGGTAAAACATAAAGTTACTATAATATAATTCTAAACTTAAATTGTCACATTAAAACATGTCCAAATAAATTATCATTATTCTGAATATCGATTAGGCATAAATTAAAATTATCTGTACCACCCAACATACAAGTACATACTTTCATCCGAATTTACATTGTCTTTATTATTCTTATTTTTTTAAACTTTTATTTTATCCATGTGCAATATAAATTGAGTTTTTTGTGTATATCTCTAACAAGTTTATCACTTTTTTGTTTTAAATATCTATTCATATATTACATTTATTATTATAATTTAAAAAAGAACACCCGTTCGCCTGATTAAAAACTACAAAAAGAAATTTAGCGTTTTGCATGTCCGGAACTGTTCAGTATACAGGAAACGATCAATTATTGTTGTTTATCGCAGTAAACTATCAAATATTTTTCTACTGCAAATATTTTACTCCTCTAAAACGATGTTTTAAATATATTATACTAATTCACTTAAATACCTAAATTCACAATCGCCACATCTTATGCAATGCCATATTATATGAAAACTATAATATAATATGTTAATATGTGAGATTTATGCACAGGGTATTTTTGGAGACAAAATACAGTTTATTTTTTTATAGCACTGGCATCCTGCGGTATTTACCTTCAATTTAATTTTTTGGTTATAACGGGGTTAAGAACTCAGACTGTTTACAGACAAGTCGTGTAGAAAAATCAAATTATTTTTTATTCAGGTATTTTTTTTACAGAGTATTTGCGTTTGGGAATTCTAGTCGTAAGTTTGACTTAATGATTTTAAGACATTGTTATGGAATCCTTAATTAATCAGTGTCTTATGGTTTTATATTTTTCATAAAGATACTTAACTACATTTTAAACTAATGTAAATATAAATTAAAATAATATTATCTATGGTAAGACAAATAGTGTTAATTCAGCCAAAAAGACTGCGCTGTTTCATTTTTTAATCGCAAAAGTTCACTTTGTTCTTATTAAATATAAATATTAAATTGTATTGTTTCTCGTCGGCCATAAACATAGAAAATAAAAATAAATAATTTTTTTGTTGTTGCTTTTAACTATTCAAGGACTAGTGAACATTTGAAATTCCGTGCACTATTCCCAACGTCGTGGTACACGGGCGGGCGCCCGTTGATGTTTATGACTCTCAAAAATATTGATCTGCTCCGGTTGGCCGCTGCAAGTTTGGCCGCCAAGCAGCTTACGCCATAGATTTATCCATATGCATACCGTAAAATTCATAAAATCAAAACTGTTTGTAAATCGTAATTTCTGCTGGTCGACCACCATAACATATGATTATTATTATGACAACTTGTCACAACAATATACGTTTGCTTTACTATGCAGGAATTCACAGCATAATTATTTTTTAAGCCCACACCTTCTTTTTCTTTAAATTATTCATAATAAAAAGTGAGTACTTAAGTCATATATATATATGAATGTACAATAACATAGTGGCTAAATAGTAGAAAACACTTTTGAAAAACAAGAAAACCGAGCGATACTTATAATATTATAATTTATATCATAATCTTGTAAATTCTCATACCACATCGTTCTTATTAGTTTTGACACATTTGGGATTCAACTAATTACTATCGCACAATTTTTAATTTACTACTCGTACTTCAATATTATTATTCGGTGGATATTTGGTCGCACATTTTATTTTCTATGCATTGAAAATAAACGTAGCCTTTAGACTGCGGCTTGGAAAATTTTGAATTAAATAAACTTAAAGTAATTACAATTCATTTTTTACACAGCACATAATATAATAAAGGTTGTAAATGTCTCTGCTATTCAAAAATATTTATCAATAGTTATTCTTTTTAGTTATTTAAAATAACAAACGAACAGTGGTATTAGAGTTAATATTGGTTCGTGACTATCGGAATACGACCGTGTTATCTACGGAATTAAATTAACACCTACTATCAAACAGTATATTTCAAACTGTTTGGTAAACACCAAACGATTATCAGAGTGAAAAAGTAATTAATGATTTATGGTCACCGACACGTGGGCCCGATAAGTAATGCTATTTTACATTTGGTCATTGTAAATATTATTGTGCCAATTGAAACAATCCAACAATAATATGTATTTGAAGACTATTTAATGATAAGGATAAAAAAAACATTTCTCATCGAGTTCGTATTACCACAAGACACGTGGCCACCAAAACCCGGTAGTCGTGTTTCTGTGAACTATAAATTGTTAATTTGTTAGTTATGACATGACTAATCAGTTATCGAGTACGGAAATAGTAATAATTCTGGAATATTGTTTTGACTTAATAGTCGCACACAGATGCATCCATATTTCACACCTATTTATTGTCAAATAAAAAAAATATATCTAAAGAAGTACTGATATTAATTTCAAATCGGGGTGATCAAAAACGATCGATGGAGTTGTTTTAATGAAGGATGAATGGTGGTGATGGTGATGGCCAAAATTAGAAAGGCGCACGTTTGTAGAAATCCACGTTACTGTGTGCCGATATATGTGAAAAAAATAAAGACTTCTAGTCTTAGATGGTGGAGGTATCCGCTGACTTGAACTAAAGTCGTGGAGTCTGTGTATATTATTGTACCGCCTGACAGCGGGGTGCAAGGGAAAATGAACAAAAAATTACAATGTATAAAATTATTTATACTATTATATTATATTATCGTGTACATTAAATACAGTATTGTTGAGCTGATCGTTTACTCGTATTGTACTCTAAAGCCACATCGTTGTTCGACAGTAGCACAGGTACCCACTATACCCACTCGGGCGCTCCGCCAGCTTTTCGGGTTAGTACAATGTGTCGGCTTCCATCCATCGCCGTGCACTGGTCACTCTATGGTTTTGGTAATCGGTATGCACATTGGAATATATACTTTCGATAATAATATAAAGCCCTGTCGGTATCGCGTACTGTGACGCAGAATTATTGTTTTCATTCACAAATTCGGCACAATGTTACACACAACATACTATGTGGCACCTATATGCAGTCGCTCAGCCGTTATACCACCACTGCACCACCTTAGATCACACACACACACACACACACACACACACACACACACACACATATACGCACACATATATCCCATTTAAAAATCTTATATTGACCTGACGTTTTATGGTAGTAGTGGTATGGGCCAGGCGCCTCGACGCCGCCGTATCGATCACGACTACAAACACACACATACACACACACTCACACAAACATACACAAACGAACACACAGACACACTTACATGTATACACACACACACGCGCGCGCACGCGCTCGTACATTTCGCGTGGCAAGGGCGTCGTCCGGGCTTGTTTCCCTGCGTGCCACCTCCGCTCGCCCCCCACCCATCCCCCACACGCCGTTCGTACCGGTGTGCCCTCCCTCCGACTTCCAGCTGCCGACATCACCACCTCCACCACCACTGCTATACTATAACTATACTGCTACAACTACAACTACAACTACTACTACTACTATACTAGGTACTGTATACACTACTACAACTACTAATACAGAATACTATATACTAGTGCTAGTACTCGCACTACTATAACCACCACCACCACCACCACTACCACTACCACCACCACCATCAGCTCCACCACACCACCACCGTCTCGACTACCTCGTCTTCTTCGCTTCTTTCATGAATACGGTTTGTCCTTTTGTACCTTTTGTCGTCTTATTTCTTTTTTATTTATTTATTTTATTATATATTTTTTTTTCGTATTTTCGCGTACCGTCTACAACACTACCCACCATTTGGGAATAGAACATACGCACACACGTCGTGCCGTAGAACCTACCCACACCTACCTACCTATACCTACATACCTACCTTACTTACCTGAGACTATAAAAACGTACCTATGAAAATGTGTGTTTTTGTGCGTGCAAACACGTTGTTTATATATATATTAGATAACGCTTCAACGCTAGTACATACGACCGCTCTATCAGAATACAAATCTACCGTCGGCTGGCCGTTTATACCATCACCACGCATAAACTATCATGTCGCCGGGAAGAGGCGTCTGATTTTTATTTTTCCCAAACGTCCGCCAAATCTATGCGCGAAGAGCATAAATCGTTTTACAACACCGCATCGACGTCACCCCCCCCCCCCCATTTCCCCACTCAGACATTTAGATCGATTTTTTGTCTGATAGGATTCGATATATGCATATTATAATAAAACATTAGAGAACGAAATCGTGACTTGTTTTGAACTCATATTGATCGTCGTACCGTTAAAATAATCTTCGAAGTCGACTTCACAGCTCAAAATATCCTGTCTTCTATAACGGACCGATATTTGTGTTTGAGATGTTCAAGTACAAGTACAATAATATTGTGTATAATACTGTAATGTAAAATCTTTTAAACACCTACATCACTCCTGTACACGTTTTATTGAAAATATTTGGTAAAGTTCGATTAACTTTGTTGGATATTTGGGTTTGAAAATAGTTGGTAAAAATAAGGCTTCGGAAATAACGTTATCTCTTAACCGGGTATCGTAATAATAAAATATGTGATATTAGTAATAACTACAACTGGTCAAATACTAAAAATCGCTCTTGTTTATGTATACAGATATAATATTATTCTGTTCGTTAGCTCTGTAAATATATGGTGACCTAGTGTTAATAAAATATTTTCTTATTAGATGACGTATGTCAACGATAATTTATAACTACAAAAATATAATATCGAACGTAACAAAAACGTAAAAAAACAAGAGCTGTCAATAAAATCAGTATTTGTTATTTCTATAATGATGAAAATGTTATGCTGTCTCCATCACCATAATATAATAATATAAGACATGGTATCTATAATTCTATATTATTAGTTAGTGAGGCGTTATTTAATCGCCTGGAATAATATTATTTTATTTTTTGAATCTTAACTCTTAAGGATGATTTTTGATGGTGAATTTCATCAAACTGATACTTTGGTAGTTAGGTTAGGACGTTAAGTATTACGACAAAAATATAACATATACGGAACTTTTCTTGGTGAATTGGAAAAGCACTGGAAAATCGACAATATTTTTTAAAGGATTTTGTTTTTAGATTTTGAGCGTATTATAGCTATGAATGTATTATATTTAGTATTTACAACGATGTGTATCTATGTTTTTTTTTCGGTCTTTCATCAAAATTTGGGGTACCAACAATTTTCAACATCAGTATCTTTTCTGGTATAAAATAAATATAGTTGGTACTTTAAAGAGTTCAAAATTGAAAATTCTCAGTTGTTTTAAAAAGCGTAGAGAATAAAAAAAAAAAATTTTACGCAAAACTAATTTTTGAGATTGATTTTATTTTTTTGATGTAACTCAAAAACGAATAACCGTAGATACTTGCATTTTCAAAATAGATTTATTCCAGCATTTTCATATATTTTTACATTTTCGAAATATTTTGACTCTTTTTGGATTATTGATAGTCTTGAGAAAATGTTTGACTTTGTAAATTTATTACTTAGTGAAAAAGATTGAAAATTTAATGCAAGAATTCTCATAAGATGCTCTGATAGCAGAACAAAAATATTAAAGATACGTAATCACGATTGTTTTTATATGCATTTAAATTTCAAATTTTGACAAAATTCATCAAAATTTTGAACATTTGCATAATCATATAAATGTTCTTCTCATAGGTAACATTAGGAATTCTAATAGAAGAATCCCAGTTAGTTATTCAGTTATTCTACTTTTATCAAAAAAAAGTTCAGCTAAAATTAAGCCATATAATGTATAGCTATAACACAATATTATTGATTTTTATTAATTTTTTTTACAATTAAATTTGATTATTAATTATACAAGTTTGCTAGTATAGTAGCATAACCCAACGTCTCTGCTCAAAATCGTTTTTTGTGTGCAATGATTTATCATTGAATTAAAATATAACACATCCATTACAATGACATACTCGACAATTACTGAAAAGCAGAGTGGTACCACTTGTCCATATTTTTTTGAATTTATCTAGTTAAGATTTTAATTTTTCGTTTAAAAATTCTGTACATCTAATAGAAAATATTTTGTGAGTTGTTCTTTCAGAAATGTATAGAGGATGTACACCAAATTGTAAATATTATTGTGATATTAAATTCCACTGTGTTATATGTATATCTATCAAATAATAATACCAACTCTTCCTCTTTTTCCAGTGTCACAGGTTCATTACTATTGCAAAACGGCTCTTTATTTTTCTTAGTCAACAGACAAACTACTCTAATTAACTATGCGTAATTACATAAATGCACAAAACTTTCTTTGAAAGTGGTATTAATAATATATTGGTCTATGTATAACACGTTGATATTTAAATTATTAAAGAAATTAATATTATCGATTATATTTTTCTTTTTCTTATTTGTAATTTTTAAATGGTATTCATAAAAACATGAAAATTTCTAACGTAGAGCAATAGTTATAATAATAACAAATTAGAAAATGTTGTACTTAATTATGTATTGCTCTTGTTTATTTCATTTGAACAATTTGATATGCAAATTGAGAAATGCGTATACATTATACAGGTATTGTTTCAGTTTGCACGACGTACTACATATAGGGTTAAAAGATATTGTTCTAAATCCTTTTTAAAAGACTGCTATATTATTATATTATTTTACTGTATTTTAATGAAAAATTAAGGGAAAATAAGTGTTTTCGAAGTCTCCGAATACATCCTGCAACAAAGACCATGTATTCTGTTGTCGTCGATATAAACCCCAAACAACAAGTTCAAGAAGTAGTTCTGTGTAGGATATTGTTTTGTAGAATTCTCGATATTCGTAAACAAATTTATTTTAAAGAACTGTAGAATATAATCTTAATTACAGTAATAAATTATAATATGATTCAAAAATATGAGTTGTCTTATAGTAAAACTTTTAAATTTAACCCTTCGTTTGTGCATATGTACTCCAAGGTTTTATTTTCCAAGTTGAATAATAAAATTATAATTCTGTATTCCATTGATATATATCATGGTATTAATTTGCTCAGTAGTAAATAATGTTGAAATATTGACTATTGTTTGAAGGTCAATAAAAAATTATAGATTCAAAATAATTTGAATGATTTCGATTTTAGAACAATAATTGGTATTGTTACAATTCATTATATCCCATGAGACAACTATAACGTTACAAAATATCACGCAACAAATGTAGGGTTAATATTATTAATATAGGTATCTATGTGGTGGCACATACATAATTTATGTACAATATTTTAAATACAATTTCTTCAGAGTTCAATTAGGTATTATATGAGTGATTAACGATTATAAATACGACGTTGTAAGATTAATCGATTTATGAATAAGTATGTACATACTTGAATGCGTTTCTATAGCATAAGCATTTCATTTTCACAGTTTGGATTATATTGTTTATTCTACTATAGTCACAATGTTGAGAAAACGTCGACTACTTTAATACTGTTTAATTAGATTAACGCTATAACACAATTATTGCACTTATGCGGTAATCTTGCTGTTTAATTAAATTATGCGTTATTATCCATAATCCTCCTGAAATACAATTTGTTACACGCTAGAATGAATAAATAAGGAATAGAGAAAAATAAGCTAAGCAATGGATAATTTATTATTTTGTTTGGCCTCAAAATGTTCACCTTATTCAGTACCAAGACAAGACGTGTTACGGCCTACAGGGCCAAAGACTTCATAATACGTGACCCATGAAACAAATGGTTTTTCGTTCTATAACTTTATCTTTTTGAACATAAAATGTTCCATACTAAGAAACCTCGCAAATAAAAATTATTCTCTAAGTACACTTTAATATTCTATAAATATTGAATCAAGTTATAAAATATGATTAAATAAGTATACTGTATAGTCATGTATACTCATAGTATTTACACTGTATAATTCTTACATCATAGGACCTATGTACATTGTACGCACAGCATTTAATCATTCATACACCAGCAATATTTTTCCTTACTCGTTATGGTCATATTATGCTTCAAAATAATTAATAATGTTAGGTCTGCTGTCACAAGTAAAATTTCAATTGAGTCAAAAATCAAGTTTCGTGTTTTCAATGTTTATAGGTATCTGACAATATACGTGTTGTACGATGTCTTTACATAATATCATATTATATCTGGACGGCAAGACAACACATTTTATTATATTGTACCTATGTGAAAATATATGTAATGCCACACGATTGTTATTATTATCAGTATCCGCCAAGTATTTCTGAATGCATGGTAAAAAACGAATGACCAAACATAATTTTTAGAGAGTTATGCCTACATTTTATTTTTAAACACTTAAAATGTATTCTGAAAAATCCGTAAATAAATGTACTATAAACAAAATTAATAGCAAACTCATTTATGAACATTACTACTTGCGACAAAATTTTAATCTGTATAATATATTATTATGAAAACATATTACCTAAAACTCAGTGACAAAATGTCATGGATCGCAACGTAATGACAATATTAATATGAATTCGAGGTTTAAACGTATAAATGTCATTTAAAGCAAAGGTCAAGTATTTTGTTTTATACTTGTGTAATTAAAACAATGGCACAACTAATGAAAACATTGTGCAATAGCGTAATATTTTTAGGACTGAATTTTATCCAATAAAATCATTAGTACAAAGTTTTATTTTATTCAGTTATGTTTAAAAGTTTCAATATAAAGTACTGTGAAGCTACTAAAGTTTCATTAAAAATTGTCTAAATGTAAGACTTTTTTGTGTCTAACGCTTCATTCAAAAATAGTTTAAAGTTATTAAATTAGGAAATTCTTAAATTATTTATACATAAATTGTAATATATTACAATTATTATTTAAATACCTATTAAATTTTAGACACTGATAATTTTCTTATTATTATTTAATAAAGAACTATTGCTTCGGTTTTTTTTTTTATTGTTTAAAGTTAAAACTGAATAAAATGTATTGAAACATTATAAACTCCAATATTGTAAATTATATTACATAGTATAAGTAAGTAAATGTAAATATTTTTAAAATTAAAATTGTTAATTTAATCATAATTATTGTTATGGTGAAAAAAAAAAGAAAAACGAATGTATTTGAAAGTCGTCAATACACATGCTCATACAGTAATGAGCAAAGGCGAATGTGTATTGGTCAAATGTATATATTTAACCGATCCACTTCTCATCTACTAAATATAAATTATAAATAAATATTTAACTATATTATTATAATATGACGTAGGTATGTATAATAGCTCGTATATTACAGTAATTAGTAAATGAAACCGCATAATCACGTGCATATATTTAACATATCGTTGTATTATGTATTTATTTTATTATGCACGGGAACCCCGCAGGTCACACAATGCTTAGTGTAAATTAATATTTTTTGACTGACTATTCTACTGGCGTGACGTTCGCGTTCTGTGTTCGTGAGCAACTGGAATTAGCAAGGTACACATAAACACAAATATAACCACAGGTATTGATCCTCCGGGTCGCTGTTATTGAACATTATTTACGCGTGTGTGTGCATATACATACTATGCGTACCTAGTATGAAAATAATATAAACATATTATTAAAATAAAATATAAAGAAAAACGAAAAGAAAAGAGAACAATTTTACTGAATCCCACCCCCACCGTTCTCACGCACTACCACTCTTCATATCCGACCGCCAAGGTATAAAAGTTAATAGAGATAATTGGATAACAATAATTCCTAAAAGAAAAAGTAAATTTCACCGAACTCTGACCGCATCAGTTTCATTTCAGTTGTCTTCAAAAAATAAAATTATTTAGGAATGTACATCAATGTCGACATTATGGGTAGCTTCCCGCATGCAGCACCGTGCCTAGAATTTGAGGTTAATAGTTTTAATAAATGCACTTGTAGGTTAAGAAACAGTGGGTCAATCACCTTAATAAAAAAACACAGAATTTCTACTAAACTGAACTTTTTAATAAAGCTTTGAAATCAATAGTTATTTTTCTCGGCATTTTTTAAATCCATTTCAGTCCAGTGATGACTTTAGGTATATCGTATGCTATAATTATGAAGTACATTTTTTTTTTTTGACACTGTAAGCTACTAGATACTTGTGCAATAGTGTGGTAAATATTGAATGATGTGTCTTTTTATACGTGTATTCCAATTCCTATTTTGTTATTTTATTTTCTCAGTGAAAAATAAAATAAAGTATTTGATCCATTATGATCGACTTTCATAAATGTTTGGGTTAGGAAATGGGGGGATAAATATTTTATCCTATTTACAAAAAATAATACTACTCAAAACACCATTGATGTACATTGTACATGGGTAGTTTTCAGCGACCCGTTTAAATGAGTTCAGTTATGTTCCTAAACAGTCCACGACATCGGCATGGCAGTAGTTGTTGAAGTATTTCAATCATGAAGTTAGCCTTTGGTCACACATGCCGTGGTATTCAAGACTTTATATAATATTATTTTAAAGATTAAAGAAACATTAAATAATAAAAAAACTCAGTTGAATATTTAGTTATCCGTCTGAATAAACGGCTAACTTGGGCTACCTACATTAAAATAAAAATAAATATTCCTTAAATTAAAACTTAATAACCCAAGCCTATCGGTTCAAACATCTTTTTTAATAATTTATTGCGTCTTTAAGAGCAAATGATTCATGGTGCAACGAATTATGGAATCAAAATTGTGAACGGACTAAAGTTTCAAACCTAAACTGTATTGTCTTCTAAAAAATTAATCAACGTTTATTAATTATAGCTCCGTAAGTTTTATATAATAGCGATATCACTCTTAATAAAGATATTATAATATTCCTATACACTATATAAATGTTCACACTAATATTATAAATCATCTGAATTACCTTTTATCTAATATGTTTTCTAATACTATCTAGTATAATTCTCATTGTCACTCAAAATGAAATCGACTTCGTGATCTCTAAATAATTAAAAATACAAACATAAAAAAATTATTGTTCAATCAGGTTGAAGTAGTGAAACCAGGTGCCCCATCAAGTCATCCAGTTTAATTTTTTATTGAATCCCACACAAACATATTTACTGTTCTTAATTTTACAAATTGTAATTTTCTCATTTGTTTATTTGAAAAACACACATTATGATTATTGTACTTTTTCTTTGGTATAGATATTATAAGAAGTTCTAGATAAAAAAAAAAATATTATTTTAAAATTAGGCTACCTGCAGATTTATGATAAAACTATTTTTTATACATCCAAATCAACCTGCATCATTTTAAATATTTCATTTTTATTGTTTATTTGATTATTAATTGGAAATAGTAAGCATAATTTATTCAAAACATTTTGAACACTCGATCAAATGTCTTTTGTTACTGATTCATTTTTCCAAATATTTTTAGTGTTTATCGTTATATTTTATACGAGTTACATAAGATTGATATTTGTACCATGAAAATAAGGCTAAATTGATGAAACAAAGTGATGGTTATAAATTCAATGGTACTGAACGCCCGTATATATTAATGAAACATTGATACGCATTATAAGTAACGAGTTTTTCTATAAAATTATTACGATTCAATAGATGGTTATTTTTCTTTTCGCAATACGCAAATGCGTGGCACTGATCTCGACGTCTGTAGTGGATATATCTATTATCTTTTACGCACAGAGTTCCAACATTGCCGATTTATATTTATTTCCTCCGGTTTAGTCGAGCTCCACACTCCATTAGTTAGATTAATTTTTATTTTTTAAAAGGCGGACAAATTGAACCCATAGTTTTGGGGCTAAATTCAGTTTGGTCTGCATCAATACTCGGAATATAATACATCAACCGTGTCATAAATCATATGTACGATTAGAGGGCTATGAAATGTGCAAAAGGGCAATCATGATATTTTCCTCTCCTCGTGAAAGCTACTTTACGATAATCCCGATACTGCAGCATGACGTACCTATACAGTAAAACTCATATAGAACGCGATGACCACATGCGTTTATAATAGGACGAGACAAGACGTGTATGTACGTGTATGTATGTGTATGTGTGTATATATGTATGTGTGTGTTTGTGTGAGTGTGTGTGTGTGCCCATAACAAGGCGGTGACAGCGGCATGTCAAAATGTATTCGTGGGAAAAACTGAAAAAAATTAAGTAAAAGGATAGAATGTCGTCGTCGTCGTTCCCTATACGACACCTATATAATGCAATGTCATTACTGGGAAAATGTAGGAGAAAAGTGATATGAAATAAACGTCAGTCATAAAAAGCCAAAAAAGGTCGAAAACGTTATAAAAACGTTTTTATACTTTTTGTACACACACATACACACTGTATGTTCGACGGCAATCACGTTTCGGTATATCGCGCGGACATAAATTCAGCTTTATAAAACTTTCATGATACGGTGGTGGCAGAAAACCACACGTCAATATTTTATCAACACCACTGCCAATGTAGGTTCGACAGGTATTGTATGTGTATATAAGTGTACAGGGTGGTTCAGTGGTTCAACCGACGTGGTCACCACCGTTATTTTCTTCGATAATACATTTATTCAAATTCTGATTCATGGAATTTTTAAATATGCTTAAAGAACATAATATGACCGTATACTTTGATTTTTATACCGTTTAATGAGCGTGCTGTTGCGATACCTAGGTACTTCTTTTTTTTCAATTGAGGATCACCATTTTGTTCTTGTAAATTGTTAATCGTGTGACTTTTCTTTTAATGTGGACCTATATATATTAAAATTGAAATTAGGACTAGTAGTTTTCGAGTCATATACTACAACTGTAACATTGTACATCGAAAGTAATAGGTTAGGCATAATGATTTGAACATTTTAGTAGGTAATTCATAATAATTTATCAACATTTTATAATCTGTACAATTTGTAAAAATTGCCCATGTGTAATAAATACTAGATCCAATGTTACAACCATCTTATATTTTAGTAATAAGTATCACTTTTAAGGATTAATAATACAGTAATATCTATTCTCAGCTTACTTATACATTTCCATAACTTGAAACTTTTTGTTGACACTGTATTTAAATGCATAAAATGAATCATTATTGATTCTAATTTTTTAAAATACCATTTAAACGATATAACAATTTAAATAATTGGAAATGCGATCCTCAAATATTGATATTTAGAAAACCTGTGAATTAGAATTTGTACAAATTCATTATCAAAGGAAAAAAAATGGAAGTAACCATGCTTGACGATACACCCTGTATCACATCTGTCGGTAAAACAAATAAATTGGGTTTGTACGCTCTTCGCTCATCTTGAATTCCCAGAAATGCATGTCAAGCGCACATGCCAACAGACCATAACGAAGAAAATACAAAATGAGAGTCCACGTGTGTGTGGAGACATTTTGACACGGTATTCTTGTACAGGTACGCCACATGCAGAGCACCAAGTGAGTACTTGGAAAAACGATTTTTAAACGACCTGACGATGTTTCGATCCATAATATAATAATATATCGATAAATCTAACTACCTTATACATTATATTTTATACGATTACTGTCCATCTGTACATCTGTCCGTCCCGATCGTTTAAAGGATCGAGCCTCGGTGATTACCCCCCGAGTCGTTTAAACTCCTTAAAGTCCGCACGTGTTAAACTACACACATGCAACGACCGACACACTTGGAATCAAACCGTTTTACCTAGTAAACTTTTTTAATGTAAACTTTTACAACATGCATCTGTATTATACGTATTGTGCAATATGCCATGGTTTATATTGACAGTACAGAAATACTAAAATGTTATCAAGCCAATTAAAGTGGTTAACACATTTACCAAAAGGTCTTGAATTATTGAACCATAATTAATTTAAAACACGTATCTAAAACACGATTATTTGTACACTCACTGTTTAACTCTTAGAGGATCATAAATAAATAAATCCACACATAATAATATTATTCATTATTCATATATTGTGTTTGCTGAAAATGTATGTTTCTAAAAATATTTTGTTTGTGTAAATATTATATTGTTGTTATGAAACGAATTATGGTGCGTATTGTATACGGATAACTCGATATCATAAATATATATTAAAATAAATGTGTTGATACTTGATAAACGTGTTTTCCATGAAACTTATGGAATCAAAAAAAAAAAAATATATATATATCTTAACTTCGAAAAAAAACTATTCCTAAACGTATTTAGTTAACAATCTTTGATAAAATGGACGTATTTTTCTTTGTTTTCGTGTAAAAAGTTGGGAATCAGAATAGTAGTCTTTCATCTTAAACATCAATCATATAACTACATAAGTCACTAGGTAGTTATTGAGTTCTACTGTAGAGTGTGGACTCTAGAAGTCTAGACTGTAGTACCAATCAGTTGTCACTCAATTAACGAATACCGTCCACAAAAAACATTTTTCAAATACATATATTGCAAAAACTTATAACTCAGCATTGAGTGATTAATGCTATACTGATAGAATATAAACAGTATATAAAAGTATAGTAATTATTAATTAATAGACAGGTATCTGCACTACATTATTGTTTTGTTAATACGTGAAACATAATTTTATACTTATTCTTATTGTTTTGTTTATAACATTATTATGTCATTATTATATTTAGTGGAATAAATTTACAATTTACCACACAGTAATTCATTGATAATCATGAAACACATTAAATCAGTCATCGAAAGAATGTGATTTCAAATATTTTTAAAATCCACTAGATATGTATGATATTATAATATCATGATATAAATCCTAGACAAATTAGATTTTATTTTCGTTTGCACATACTTAGTTAAGTCTTAAGTATAATACTAATAAATCAAAATAAAGAACAAGTCTATAACGAGTTTCTAGTATATATTTCGTATTGTGACCTAAAACTTCTATAGTTTTTTAATTAATAATATGTACATAATTAAAAAAAATGATTTTACGAGTGCTGTATTTTTATTTTACACTTATAAGTTATAGGCAATTAATAAATTGAAGTAGTCTGTTCTTGCATTAATCATTAATATCACTTCATAATCGGGCCAATTATTATTGTTTAAAGGAATTGTGATGTATTTTATCAGTTTAAAAAAATGCAATGTATTGTTCCGGATTACGAACTTAAATTTGTTAAATAAAAAGTAATAGTTACAACCCTTATTGAATAAATTATATAGAAATATATTTTCGAATATAATTTTCAACTGTTGGTAAATTTTATTTTTTATACATATGGAACAGTAATACAGTATTATTTTATTGTAATAAACTAATGAATAATAACAAAATATAAAATTATACATTTGTCAAAGTTCAATTGTATTTGAAATATTAAAATTATTGAAAACCCAATAAAATAAAAATCAGTTTAAGTCTTTTAATTTAAATTCTGTATTATTAAATAGTTCCACTCAATGGTTCAATGATACATAAATGGCAGTGGCTTAAATGAATGTGGTATTATACACATTTTACAACATTTTCGTTGGTCGTATGGTTTTTAACTGGAATCTCAATAGAATAAATTATTAAGTTTTCTAAGATTAAATCATATTATTTATGTGTAAACGTTAGATTACGTTTTTGAAGCACCGGCTTCAAATCAAAAAATTGGTTACAGGCACAATACACTAATTCATAGTTTTAAAAAATTATTCAAGTGTTATTCTTCAAACAAGACGGTTAGATTTGCTATATTTCATTCTACTTTGCCAATAACCTTTTTTTATATGAATCGGTAGAACTATAAGTACATGTACATGTATTTGGAGTTCGCTAAAACTTCTGATGGTTAGATGGGTTACGTAATACCACAGCGTATATAATAGTAATAAGCTGTATAATGTGTGTGGCTTCGGTCGAAAATTCGACTAATGTACATTCATGGATAAGGAGTAAGGTCTAAGTCAATTTTGTCGACATAACAACTGACTGGCGGATAAAGTTCGGAAACCGCTGCTGTACCCCTTTATGTATAATGTACAATATACACATAATATAATATTATATTGTTCGGTATTTTCGATGACGAAAACGACGACTTCATAACGACCTACTGCCGTTACAACTACGTTAATAATACTACCACGACGTTGGGCATTCATTTAATACGCCTATCCGGCCCCCTAACCACCACCACACCAACACAAACAATACCTCTATATCATTATACACCCATCTGTCGGATATCCATTAAAATTTATTGTTTTTCGAACGGTGGTGGCCAGCTCTATATACACTTACTTTTATTTCGTTTTAATTAAACTTTGACAAATGCGCTTTCTTCGGGTTTCTTTTCTTCGCCGCCACCGCCGTCGCGACTTACGCGGTCTCACCCTGACTGCCCCCCCCCCTCGCTGGCAAACAACAATGATTAAAGATTTTCGCGGTGGACCTTGACTGTGAGCTCTTTTTTTCACCCTTTTCCAACGACATGCCGATCGAGCGCCAACACCCTACACACACATACACACACACACACACACACACACACACACCTTATTCGAATCCATTAAGCTAACCTTAGTAGTATATACTTATATATATATATTAGACGGTGTACTATAGTCTATGGTTTATTAAATTGTATGCTTGTAGTAGCTAGTAATTAATCACTATAACCCACTTCGTCTGCGTATTGTCTGACTGTTGTATATCGAATCAATGCGCTATTTTGATACAAACAATGAAAGAAAACGTCCTCGCCTTTTATTATAATCACATGGGGTGCTTTTTTCGAGATGAAAAGTCTTGCCTGTACAGATATATTGCATATTACAAACGTGTGTGGTTTTTTTTATCATAATTCACTACGGGTCTACAACGTAAAAATATATAATGAGCTTTAAAATCGTTGGTACTCGGGTACCACTCAACGGACTTAAGAGGGCAAAAAGTGGCGGATGTGACAATTTATTTTAGTCAAAGTGCTTTGGGAGCCATTACAACGTTGACTCTAAAAGTGTGGTACTTTTAAATTACTCGTTGGATTAAGAGGAGATTGAACGATAGGATAAGAACATCCCGCTGTTTACAATAATAATTATTTTAAGATCCATTCTTTCACGACGTAGTCCGAAAGACTTTTATTTTATAATAATATCCATGTAATTCCATATAATCATAAATCATAATCGTATAGAGCTTTTATCGAAAATAGTCGAAAACCTATCAGTAGGAAGGTATATTGGTTTCAATTTTATTTTATCAAAATGTATATTTTTTTTTTTAACTAAATTTAATGAAAACACAAGTTTTGAATGATTTTAATTATTGATAAGTTATTAATTTATTTTATAAATAGGTTATAATTTAGAGTATCTAGAAAAAGATGTGAAAGTTCTAATTTGAAAAATACTCTTTATTAGTTACTCAAGTAGTACGAAAATCTCAAAAATAAGAAAATATGATCATTTAGTATGTATACTTCAAAATTCCAAAGTTAAATTTTGAATTTATGTATAATTAAAGAAAAATAGTTATTGGCTTATGTTTCTATAACTCAATAATTCATTAATTTAATTTCTTGAAATATGATTTTATTGTGTTACACTTAAATACAATTTACAATTTTATAATTTGTAGTTAAAACTCACCTTTTATAATTCTATACAAAAGTGTATCTCGTTTTTGACAAATCCCTGTTACAGATTTATTAATCTCAAATGTTTATTTTTATTTTAAAACAGCAGAAACAGATAAAAAGTCACGAAAAATAAAATAAAATACATACATAGTTATTAAACCAATACGTTAATCAATGTGAATCTAAAACCCACTCATTAATATAATAATAAGTTAAGAATAGACGATGAAAAAAATCACACAGCAGATATCTATTATATTTTATTGATAAGATAAAAATATAGATATTTCACACTAATGTATTTCTTCAAAACTAAATAAAATATTAATTATAATTGATCACTTTAATGACAAAGAATAAAAAGTGGGCAGCATATTTGATTAATAAACTAGTGGATTCCTAAAAATAGATCAACCATTAATAAATTAGTGAACTTGGGTGGATAAAATATTAAAAGGTTTTGAATTGTAAAGTATATTAGATATAGGCATATTATGTATGTATATTATATATTTATGGATTTAAATTAAGAATGTCTTGAAGGTACTACAATATATTATAAAATCATAAATACGCATGGAATCATAAGATTAAGAGTAATATACTTTTTAAATATTTATTTTAGATAATGAAAATTTAATTCTCATGCATAAGAAAAATATAAAATTATATAAATATGTTAAATTTCACTGAGTATTATTCTAGTATATATAATAAATATTCGTGTATATTACCTTTTTTATTTTTTCGATTTTACTTATTTTGTGACCACTTTTGTGTAGATATCGTGTTAGTTTTGTTGCGTATAAGTATAATGAATATTTATGACCATAAAACAACGTGTATTTCAAAAATTAAAATAAAAATGCAAAATTAAAAAATATATAATTACAGTTTTTGATAACTGTAAAAAATATAATATTGTATTAGCTTATAGAAAGCATAATGTATAACAAATTCAAAGTAAATTTTAGTATTTTTTATCCAGTTAACTATAATGAGTATGCATAATTTTTGTTTCATTGAATTTCATATTCAATATAAAAACAATTTTCCTTAAAACATTTATCTTCATATTATTTGTCAGTGTATAATAGTGTAATACTATATTATGGTTTATACTTATATATTATATGAAATACCAAACTATTTATGTATGTTTTGAGCATAAATAGTACACGTTATACATCACTTCGAACACCTTATTTTTCTACGAAAATAATTGTTACTCTAAGTTTACAAATTTAATATAAAGAATTTCTTGTTTATTAGATTGACTAAAAAAGTATCAAAATCAAAACGCAATTTTTGGTGATTAATTTGCCTTGTGATATTTATATACCTTTTTAAGTTTATTCATAGAAGTTAAAATTATGGAATATTTAAATAATACCAAGGAAAGAAAAATAATAAATCTTTTGAACTTTGATCTTTTTTTACATATTCTATATTTTATTTTTACTTGTATTATTATAGTTCTTATACTTAAAACTTCAAAAAATAATAATTACAAAAGCTACTTCTTGAAACGTTTTTTTTTCCTTATTTCAGACTGCATTAATTTTACTTATATTACTCTTATAGAAATTGTATCATATTATACAAAACAAAAATTACTATGAATTTTCAATTTATTTTGCAAATATTAAAGAGAAATAATATAAAACATAAAACTTAATTACAGTAAACTGATTTTCAGTTAGGTGTGTAATTGTTCTTTTTATTTTATAAAATTTTTTTTCTGTACGTGAACGCTACAGCAATACGTAGTTGAGGTAAATAAGTTTTTTACCATGTAGGACGAGGTGAATACATTTCATGAATAACGTTGACGGAATGTAATGATCCAGCAACAGACTATTTTATACATATCCATTTTTTAGAAAATAAAATGAGGCCATCGAATGAAACAATGTAAAAACAAAATGTATACTGTATATCGTACTTACACGGTACACATGGACTTTAGCAGAGGCTTTTTTTATTTTTGGTTTTGTTCACAAGAGGTGATAAAATTACATTTACATACACGGACAACTTTCTACTACACTATACATTTACCGGTACAAACTACCTACATATCAAATTCGCTAAAAGCTTTACATATTTTGTTCGGAACCCATGCTCGTATACAAGAAGTTTGTTATTATATTTATTAACACCACACAGCACAAATACGTACAATGTATTATGTATTTTTTACGTCGTTATTACGATTATTTTTTTTCTCTTTATTTTTTGTAGTTCTACACACAAATGACACATACGTCAGCTGAATGGTGTCCCATTATTATTGTCGTCGTAGTGATGAACTTTTATGCAATTTCGTCGGTTGAGTTCCGCGAGCACGCGATGCGCGTATAATAAAATATATTCGGCGCATTGTTGAAGTTAAATACGACGATGGTATAAAAATAATTCGTGGTGCCATACTACATAGTATTAGAATATATAATATGCTAAATATATGTATATAAAGAGAGAGAGAATGAGTAAGAAAGAGTGTATTTAAATGTTTCACCCCTTCTATATAATTTAATCGCATGGTGAAAATAACTTTCTTGGTGCGTTTTTATTTTCGTTAAAAACAAAGAAAAAAATCGTCGAATCGTGCATGCCTCACTTGGAAAGTTGGGAGAAGCTGCAATGCGACGACCATAGTAGTTTGCGTGACCTGTACTATATATTGCTATTATACAATTGGGGTTCATGGAGTTTACGCCAGAACCACGTTGCCTCGTGCAGCGCAATAAAGCTGCTAGGTATTCGCCCAAACACCACCCACTATTTATTTTTATATTTTACAAGCGACTCTATCGATGTGTCACGAAAATTTCACAAAGCTGTAAAAATGTATCAGTATAGTACTCGACACCTACGAATTTCTACACGATTTTTGGATACAAAAGATACCAGAACAGTGCGTAGGTAGGCAGGACAACTGCAATATAAAATAAACAAGTTTTTGAAAAATGCGTGGTCTTCTGTACTGTAAAAACGATAGAACGATCTTATTATATTATTGGTCCAACCTTGTCCACAGGAAATAGAATCGAGTCTTATATGTATTTAACTCAACAATGAGATTCTCATTTTTACTGTAAACGTGTTTCTTGAATATTACTGTGACTGTGGCTGCAACTGTGAAATAATAATAGATTTTTAATTTAATTCCATCGTAGGCTGTCGATGTATAAGGTATACCTTACTTGCAGAGTGCGTGCTATTTATACATTATAATGCCAACAAAAGTCATATTTTATAAATCCAGTTACATACCATTACAATTTTAGTTTCAAAAGTCGTGTTTTTCATTATTTTTCCACATAACGAAATCGGCAAATCGATATAGTGTATAAGTAACTGTACAGGAATAGGTAATTGAAATTTTTCACTGTTATGTCGTTCACCATATCGTATATTATTCGGTTCTTATTATACTACTGAAGTTGATAAGATTCAAAGGTAATTCTCGCACACCCAAACTCCCCAAACGCCCCCCCAAAAACTTCAAGTCCACATATCGGGTATCATTCTTCGGCACTATTATTTTGAATAGTCGAATTCGCGTGGGTATAACAATTTATATATTATACCATCAAACTCCGGCGCCGCTAGACACCATTTATACCTCCCACTTGGATATCAATTATTGGCGAATGGTTAGGGTAAAAGACAAGTGATAATAAAATATACAGTATGAAACAATTCCTAAAAATCGTCACGACCCATAAAGTCAAAATGTTTTAAAATTCCTTGCCGACCCAGACAGTGTGTAAAAAAGTTCCTACATTAGAACAGAAGCTTTTGATAATGTACCTATAGATAAATACATATTTGACACGAAACTTTTTTTATAAAACCAACGATCAACAATATATTATTAAAATATCGATTTAAAGTTGTTATTTTTCAACTGTAATTCGGGTATGGTTAAGATATACCAATTCAGGAATACCCATTAAAATCGTTTATTGTATGTACATTTTAAAACAGTCATAACTTCTTAAAAATTAAAATATCATACACATCTTACGCTGAACTCTAGATAATATTCTTTGATTTACTTCAATATGAAAATAATAGAGTAAAATAGATTTGTCTGAAAGTAAAATGTTCTAGGTTATACTAGGATATGCTATAGTAACTCTGAGACAACACGCCATGTGAATGATTTCTTCGAAATATAAAGGCCAGTAGGCCGCTGACGGGTCAATATTACCAGTTTCGTATATTCTGTGATAAATGATAATACTTACGATGTAAAAAAATTGTTTTGTATTTACTATAAAAGTTTATTTCGAAGTGAGTTTAATTTCTATAGAACAATCGTACTTCAACTATAGGTAGTTCAACAGTACAAACAATAAAACGTGTACCTACAACGTTTGTGAATGATGTTCTACGTTAAAATTCAACCAAACAAAAAATGTCTAGGGTAATTAATGTTCCAAACATCGTCTCTAATAAATTACCTACCCTATTTCAAGATATTATGTTACAATTGTTATATTTAATTAGTAAAAATAATAAAAAGATAGTAAAAAGGTACATAGATGTACAGTATGTATCTAATATACCTCATCATTGAGTAGGTCACTAGCTGTAATGTATGCGCTTAATTTGAATTCAATGATGAATCACTGAATACGAAAAACAATTTTGAGCCGAGATGATCTGCCAGCCTTTATTACTACGTAGGTATATTTTATTATACACGCATACTGTTGGTATAGAGGGGAAGGGGAAGACCGGAGGAAAGATGAATATACAGAATAGCTGGCGTAAGTAAAGAAAAAGTGCCCTGATGAGGTTTAGGACAACTCACAAAGGTTGCTGACCTCATAAAGTCGGGAGTGAAAGGCCAAGGAAAAAATATATTGCTATTATTTCAATTTTTTTTACTATCAGTAATACAGTATAAATAGACAATCGTTTAGAGTTAATCTAAATGTCATTGTAAATATTTTCTTAAAATTGGCTGAGCACAAAAGTTCCCGTTTTCCTTATTTTGTTTTTGTTTTTCACAATTGTTAAGAAAAAGAAAATTTCTGTTTAGTTATATATGTTATTCTTATATCAATTGTTGATTGAAGCATTTTTACTCCTATAAAAGATGGTGACAGTCACAAAAAAATTACACACATCATTATAAAATTATGAAATATATCATATGATAATGGTCACTCGAAATGTTCTAGGATAATTTAACGTAGGGTATTTTTAAAATAATTAACAGTTTCTTATAAAAATGATGTTGTTGTACTGTATGAAATAGAACTCGTCATACGATCATAATATATTTTATTGAAAATATATTGTCTTAATGTGTTTTTAGTTTTGAGATTTAGTATACTGAGAAAATATTATGAAGTATATATTGTGCTCATTCTCCTCAGTAGTTTATGTAATAATTCATCTGTTGTATTAACGATTTTTCTTTTGCTCATGAACAACTTCACTACAGAAAAATAATAAGAGCACACGTCGTAATAATGTAGTTATTCTGAAAACCATTACTATTGCTACTTTTTTTATTTATTTGTTTAATGTTTATTTTGCATCCATAGTCAATAGTTATACTAATGCATTTATGCAATAGTTTTTTACATTATTTGTATGTTCAGTCTATAATATTATTATAGCGTACCCCACCTACCATTACATCTACTTCTTATAGAGAATACCAATACCGCCCAATTAATATAATAGCTTAGATTTATTAAGGCCATTACGTCCGTTGTGTATCTATCATGTACACCATGTTCAATATTGAATGGACTGTACAAAAAAGGTAAACATAATATAAAAAAAAAGACTCACGTGTAGTCGTCCCCCATATTCATATGTTATAAATCCTCTGTAAACAATTGATAAAACTCGCAATGAAATATTCACTAAGCATCGTATACTTTCGTAACGCATATAATTCGAGTGCGCAAGGACAAAGCCAATTGTTTGTACCCGCAAGTACACACGCCCTCTTCAACCAACCTTAGAAATGTAATAAAACTGTAAGAAATAATCAATAAACATTTTAGAAAATATATAATATTATAAAAGCTATAGCTTTGTTCGGGAGTAAATGCATACATGTATTATACCATACATATACCTACGATAGTACTTCCCTGCGTTGTTTCGTGTACATATATATATATATATATACATTTATAAATAACGTAGGTACCTCTATATATATATATATATATATATATTTATATTTGTGTATGTATTGTTATGAAATACATACGAGTACATTTTATTCGTACAATACTTGAGCAAGAAGAAATACTTTATTGTTATTGGTTCGTTTATTGTACCTAGGGTACATAGAGTTCACGATGTTTTCATGAAAGTGACAACGATTCCTCTGGGTACATTTAGACCGACAAATAATATTATGGGACAAGATATTGCATTTGCTGTTCGGACAATGAGTGAATGAAATATATAATGGTAATGATAATTATTAACATGATAATAATGTCATTAATGGGTTTGTCTATAGTTATAGTATTAAAATATCCAAAGTAAAATGTATGCACCAATAGAAACGACGATGGTAAGGACGTAAGGTACTTACCATTGGACAATTCTCTTTTATAATTATTATAATTCGATATAGATTCGTCCAGCATTTACTCTATAATGTCAACAATTTGAGGAGTTTCCATTCGGAAATTTATATTTTTTAATTTGCTTGTTATATTTAAGCTCGCAAAAATAAAAATTATCGTTATTGTAAATAATTTCTCATACTAAATGTAATTACTTATATTGTAAGAACGTATATTACCTAACCTATAGATATTTCAAAGATAATATTATGCTAAACAGCTAATGGTCATTTTTTACTCGTTTACTACAACGGGTAGGACATTAATTTCGAGACTTTCGAACGACATTCATGTCATAAAGTTTAAAATTGGGTGTAGTGACTTTTTTTTTAACACAAAACAATAATTACGTATGCGGATAAAGTACTTGGTTTAAGCGAGACCTGGGAGAGTTTCGGGTCAACAACCTCCTTCTCTCTTTTTCTTGGTAGTTTCCTCTGTCTATCTCTTCTTTTCCACCGCCGTCACTTCTCCCTTTATCTTTAGCTTCCCTTATACTTCTCTCTACTTTCTCTTTCATTTTATTTTTTTTGCCGTGTATTGTCGCTTCATGCTACTCCTGCTACTGTTACGGTATAGTACACGGTTCGGCCGAATAGAAATCGATGTAATTTGCTACGCCTTGCCCAAATACATTTAAATGAAGATAGCCCAGCTATATATTTTCCATATATCATGGTTTTTTTGGGATATAATATAATAACTATAATTAAAAATTAAATAAAAACCTTTATAAATTTAATTTAATTTGTATGTGTTCAATAACCATTATTAAACCGAAATCTGTGGCATACTTCATTAGAGTCTAAATCTATAACTCTAAATCTTTAATCTATTACTTGTCCAGAAGATATTTATGTTGTTAAAATTTATAATAAAACACTAAACATTTAATAACTACCTAAACTTAATCATTTAAAAATAATTTTAATTTCAGCTAAGTCATCATAATTAATAAATAATAGTTGGTATATGGTTTAATCTAAATTTGTTGGTATTTTCAGATTATTAAGTGTACAAACCCTGCTCAAACTGTCTTGTTTAAGGGATGTATCCAAAATAGAGAGCCACAGGTGCCGTTTTCCGGATGGACGAGAGGTAAATATTAATATATTAAATTATCCAATAATAACTATGAAAAATGGAAGATTAAAAATGTATCGATTGAAAACCATTTTCATAATTAATGTCAGAAAACTTTTTCGTATTTGGGTCCTAAAATTATGTATAACCGAACAGTAAAAAGTTGTCAATTAAGTATTGATTCGAGCACTTTATATTATTCTTTCAGAGGGTTAACGTGCTTGAGCCCTCTCCAGCAGTCCGGAGGGGGCAGGCCGACGAGGGTATAAGAGGTGCACTCGACCATGTCCATTGCTGACACCGATTCTTCATTCTCCAGTGAAGAAAAAAGCCTATTCCGTCCGTTCACCCGCGATTCACTGAGGGCCATCGAACAGCGCATAGCTGAAGACCATGCTAAACAGAAAGAACTTGAGGAAAAAAGAGCTGAAGGGGAGGTGAGTTTGGTTGAACTCTGGCCAAGTCGGCCAGAGTCCATCCCACGTTCTCGTCGTTAAATTTTGACCCTACCACCATATTTTTGGAAGCGTAATTTATAGCCGAACACTTTTTGACGTCCAAAATAAAACTACAATTAGCTTTAAATGTGATTTAAATGTGGAATTTAAGACGGAACTAGTGTATATCTGTGCCAAGTTCTGGAAACGATCTAATATTAATGTTGTTTGTTTTATTATTTGACAACAGCCCTTGCCATGGAAGAGAAATAAAAATAAAGACGTAAGCAAGTAGAAAAAAAAATAGCGGAAATACTTATAGTTAGGCCACAAACTAGGCTAGAATTCATACATTTTTCATGTCTCATGATATAATATATATTCATAATATATTATACATTATATCTACATTTATTATTATTACCATGTACATAATAGGTACGTACTAATTTACTGGCTATTTAATATTTTTAGCAAATGTACAAAAAGCATGTCATCACACAAATCCTTAGTATCACATACCATAATGTCAAAGTAATTTATTATACTAAATTATGTATAGTTTCATGAGTCATGAACATGAGCTTAACAAGCAAAAAGTCTGTTATAAAAGATATATATATATATACATATAATATATTTAAATATATTGATACATACCTTTATTATATTGTAATGTACATTTAGTTAGGTCTGTATTAAAATGTTAAAGTAGTTATTGTAATTTATTAAGGTGCATATATTTATAGTTATAGTAGTTTCTAGAATAGTTGTTATCGCTAGACTAAACGTAAGTTAGCACGTTCGAAATAAAAGGAATGAGCTGAACTAAACTATTAAAGTAATGATATAACACTAAAACGCTATAATGACTATCGTTAATTCAGCTGATTAATTAAACTTGATTAATAAACTTATCAAGGAATTACTCTTTAATTAAAGATTAACCATAAATGTATATTGGTTGGACCATAATTATACAAATGTTTATATCAACATTAGTCATCAGTCCAAAAAAATATATAGAAACAATAATTTTATGACAAAACCTATGTATTTAATTGTAAGTTCAAATTGCATTAATTGTTACTATATTATAGGAATGAGATATTAATTATATTCATTTAACAGTTCCAACAGAATTTAAAAGCTAATAAATAATAATGGATATGAACTTTATAGTGAATACTCATTCCATTCACTTTTCAAGTTCTTTGATAAAAAGTCAAAATTAAATTTCAAATACAATACCATATAGTGAAAAAAAATATGATTCCATAAAACGTTTTTAAAAAATATTCTTTTTTTATTTGTGTACCTACAAATTTCAATAGGTCAATTTTTGTTTGCTAAATAATATTTAACATACAACGTTAACGATAAAATTGGTTTCTCTGTGAAATAAATTCAAATTAATTAACATTTAATAAAGCTACATATTTATAGATAATAAAATATATAACTCTCATGAAATGTGATCAAACATTTTTCCTATCAATATCTATACTACTGGTGCAATTAGCTACATCCTAAGATACATTTAAAGAGTTTTTATACGTAACTAATATAAGAAAAACTAATAACAACATAAGTTTACAGTACATGAATGATATGACTGCTGTTTAAATTACTTTCATTAACGTTCAAAACACAACTTAATGTAAACATTTTATGCAAATAGTTTAACGGTTAAACAAACTTAATGATGTTTGTTTTTGTATGAGAACAAAACATTTTGTTACTTATCATTCGTTCTAGGAAAAAATGTGTTGGTTTTTTTTTCAATTTTCCGTATCCTAAAACAATGACGTGCCACCCACCAATGAACCCATCTGAAGAGTTTGAATTAAACGCGGCGAGTGAAAAATAAAATTGAAAAACCCACGTTCAATTAATATACCTGCACGTTATATCGATTGCGCCTGCTGTGCGAAAAAAAAATTGTCACGACCTTTAATAATTGGAATATTGGAATGCGTTTGGCTACGATGCGCCGTAATAATAGGAGTGCATTGTATTGTACACCGATCCGGTGTACTATGGTGTACCAGGTGATGACGTGAACAAATATAACTGCTTTTGCATTGTGGTCGAACACAATGTGGTGCAACTTAACGTGACAAAATCGTGTGTCGTATCGAATCGGTTGAACATCGTATAAAATGTATGCGGCCGACACGACGTGCATAATTATACCGTCAAAGTGCACTGTGAATTGCGCTCGTTGGGCTGTCCACATTCAATTATCCGCACATTATAGGTGTCCGTAAAGTACATAACGCGCGTGCTCAGAAAATAAATATTATCGATATTAAATGGAATCTAACTGATAAATAACTTTTACACCGATTTTACGTTTTGAACGTTTCGACATTTTATCTATATTTACTCGTATACACTTGCGAGCCTATATAAACGCCATGTTGCCACACACGAGAGGTCGTCGTTTGATAGAAACGGTCGCACAGATAACATTAAAAATATGAATAATTGACGTGGGGCAGTCACTGGTCATTGACAAATAAACTCGACAGAGTTAAACTCATTAAAATTACATCCATAAACAAACAACAACTGTAGGTTAGGGCGAACAACACGTCGTCTGAAAAAACATCATATGCCCACGGCAAAACACATCAGGACCGATATCGATGACCGCTGTAGTTCATTAAATATATTATGATATTACTCTATCTAAAGCCAGTGATTAGGGAAAATCTAAAATTTTGACACCGTCAAGACGTGCGTATAGTGTACATAATTATAAATATTTTATATATTATGTATTAAATAAATATTAAGTTCGGGGGCATGGCGTCCACTTAATACGAGAATCTATCTTCGATCACCCCTTTCCTTCCCTCTCTAGTTTCGCCTTTGATCTGTACACAAGTGTTCACGACATTTCATATACCATCAACTATATTATAATAAAACACGCTAAGACAACAAGTATAATAGTCGCTGCATCGTCGTATAATTTGTAATATATATTTATAGGCAGTATTATTTTGTTGTCATTATACTAACATTATCATACTATAATTATAGCGCTATTACATAGTCATATGCAAACGCCTTTCGGTCGGGTTTCGCCGGCGAAACTCACCGGTGGTTTGACCTAGACTCGACAGTCGTACAGCTCTGTTGTTAACAGGTTCGGTATGAGGACGAGGACGAAGATGAAGGTCCCCAGCCGGACGCGACTCTGGAACAAGGAGCTCCGCTGCCGGTCCGTCTGGTCGGCACGTTTCCGCCGGAATTAGCGTCCGTTCCGCTCGAGGATATCGACCCTTACTATCACAATCAAAAAGTAAGTACGGCCAGGGTTTGCGCCACCTCACGAGGTCTCCACTGCCGCAGAAGGCCGTTTTCCGGTCTAGGGGCAGCGGTGGAGACGTCTGTGGCAGAGTGGTCACTGCTTGTACATATAAATACTATTATTATAATGTATAATGCCACGTCCGTACATGTTTTAAAAATACTGTCGTTTGGTGACACTCCGTTGCCTAAGACGACCATCCATCACATTTTTCGTTTTTGTTTTCGCAGACTTTTGTAGTAATTAGCAAAGGAAAAGATATCTTCAGGTTCAGCGCCACCGACGGCCTCTGGGCACTCGACCCCTTCAACCCTATCCGCCGGGTGGCTATTTACATATTAGTCCACCCGATATTTTCTGTAACAATCATCACTACTATACTTACAAACTGTGTGTTCATGATAATGCCCCCAACTCCGACTATTGAAGCGTCTGAGTAAGTTAATCAATTATAGTAAAACTTGTTTTTATTAAAATCTTACAGTCTATTTGTTTAATTTTTGTTTTTGTTTTTATTTCATTTTTATTATTATTGTTATTGTCATTATTATTATTATTATTATTATTATTATTATTAGGTATTATTATTATTATTATTATTATCATTATTATTATTATTATTATTATTGTTATTATTGTTATTATTACTATTAGGTATTATTGTTATTGTTATTAAATCCTATAATAATATCTAACGTTTCACACATATATTATGTTTAATTTATAATCTTATTCAACCTTAGGTTTATATTATATTTTATTAGAACCGAAATTTGTATAATTAATGATTATTATTATTATTATTATTATTATACGTTAGTGAGTCTTAGCTTATACATACTAGATCGCTAGCAAACTTGGTAAATTGTTGAGGATAGTGTTATTATGTGTATGTAGCGTTAGGATGATTATTGATTTTTATAATTTATGTTTCATATTGTAATCTAATCGTTTCCAGAGTAATATTTACCGGCATCTACACATTCGAATCGGCTGTGAAAGTAATGGCCCGAGGTTTCATATTAGAACACTTCACCTATCTTAGAGATGCATGGAATTGGCTAGACTTCATTGTTATTGCATTAGCGTGAGTAGTAGAAGTAGATTTGTAGATACCGTTATTAGGGCGATATAACCACAATTGAAAATATAATGTATTTGTGTTTTGGTGATGGAAGGGGGAGGGGGTTAAGGTTGGCAGGGCGCTATACGATAAAATCAAATTTTAGTTTATTTACTTTCAAAAAAAAAAAAAAAAATGGCGCTAATTGAAAATGGGAAAATACATTTTGTTTTATTTTACGTATCTAGGTACCTACGTTATTAATGTCAATAGACGTATATGTCGATATATTATTATTGTTTTTTGTATCGAATTTCAAAATATATAAATGTATATTTTGTTTATAGTTTTAGTGTAATCGTTTTTACTCGGAATTTAGACCAATAGCCGATACTATTTAGAATCGGGTTTTTTAATTAAACATAGCCATATTAAAATATATATATTTATATATATTATATTTACATACATATATATATAGTATATATCATTGTTATCTAATTAGCATACTTAGTTTATAGCCCTTTGTTTTAGAAGGTAGGTTTAAATATTTTGTGGACTATCGGTATCCAAATTAACTAGTACAATATAATAACTTAATTATAGCATGTGTAGTTAAATATTGTAATTTTCAGTTACGTTACTATGGGTATAGAACTTGGAAATTTAGCGGTTCTTCGAACATTTCGAGTACTGCGAGCGCTCAAAACTGTAGCCATTGTGCCTGGTAAATATAAAACGACATAAATATTATATTATACTCATATGTTTGTTTGGTCATATATAGTTGATACTGTGTATACAAAGATTAAAGATTAAGTTTTTTATGATTTAATTTTTAGGATTAAAGACTATCGTTGGAGCTGTGATAGAATCCGTGAAAAACCTCAGGGATGTCATAATATTAACAATATTTTCACTATCTGTGTTCGCATTACTGGGATTACAAATTTATATGGGTGTGCTAACACAAAAATGTATAAAATATTTTCCCCTTGACGGTTCAGCCGGAAATTTAACCAATGAAAATTGGGTTGCGTTCATGTCGAATAAATGTATGTAAAAATGTAGCCATTAGTTATTTGAGTATAATGTAATAATTATAATCTTATTCGTGTAATTTAGCAAATTGGCAGCCCGGTGATGAGGAACCAGAAGATTATCCATTATGCGGAAACGGTACAGGCGCTGGGTAAGTATAATTTATAAGATGAGTAACGTCATATTCACATTTTAGATTGTAATTATTATTCATTTATATTTTTGCTTTGTATTTAGTCAATGCAAAGAAGGTTATATGTGTATCCAGGGTTTTGGAAAAAATCCTAATTATGGGTATACAAGTTTTGATACATTTGCATGGGCTTTACTATCGGCATTTAGATTAATGACTCAAGACAACTGGGAAGCATTATACCAACAGGTACTTGACGTTGGCAGTCTATATAATATTTTTTTTATATGTGACACGTATTATATATATGAATATAAATAATTGTATCCATAATACATAAATATTTATAATGAATCACAAAAACCTATACCACGTATGGTTAAATTATGTGTACACCGTATACTTAGATTTTATCTTCTAAAAAGTTATGAAATGTTCATATCTAGGTGTTAAGAGCCGCTGGACCATGGCATATGTTCTTCTTCATTGTGATTATATTCCTCGGTTCGTTTTATCTTGTCAATTTGATATTAGCTATCGTAGCGATGTCATACGACGAGTTGCAGAAGAAAGCAGAGGAAGAAGAGGCAGCCGAAGAAGAAGCGATCAGAGTGAGTTGTTTGCAATGAAATTGACCTCCAAAACGTGTAGTAATCAACGTGTTATGTATAATATTCAGGAAGCTGAACAAGCGGCTAAAGACAGGGAGGTCCGGAGGCAAGCTCACGAGGAAAGAGTGGCGGAGCGTGCGGAGAGAGCGCGGCACGTCACCCAACATCCGAAATCGCCTTCGGACTTTTCGTGCCAAAGCTATGACAATATGTTCGCCAGTGGCCAAGACCGGGGGATGGGTAACGATCATCATCGAGAGAAAATGAGCCTGCGATCGGTGTCGATCACTAGCCACGACAAACACTCGGACACCGGGAGTGTGGATAGGCAGAGCGGCAAAACAAGAAAAGTACGCCGCTGTGCTCGTTTTCTGGTCGCAACGTCTTAAAAAATGTATTGGGAAAAAACACAAAGATTAATTTTTAGTTTTGAATTGTTGCAAATTATTATAATTACGTCAATATAGTTCAAGTATTTTGCTTTAGTCAAACGGTAGGTGTATTTATTTTAACATCAATAATACAAGAGTAGTCATGATCGTTTAGTATCGACAAACGATATTATTTATACTACGATTATTATTAATAATGTATGCAATCGATATATTATTTATTGGAACTTCACAATTTTAAATAATATGTGTAATTCTTATAAACTTTGATCATCGGTTAACAAGTGGAGTTTTTTCCCAGCACAGCAGTTATACGGCCAAGTCTACTTTCTAGCTCATTTTTCATCTTTTCATTTTAATTCCAGGCCAGTCTCAGCCTACCAGGATCGCCATTCAACATCCGACGAGCATCACGTGGTAGCCACCAACTGTCCCACCGAAACGGTAGACCTAGGTTCACCGGAGCGGATACCAAGCCGTTGGTCTTAAACACGTTACTTGACGCGGAGGTAAGTGTGAAAGATGATACGAAACTCCGACCTTTCTCGATTCTACGTTATCTATTTGTCTGACTAAAACTGGAGTGTAAACGACTATCGCAGTGGCACACATGGGGGGAGGAATTCGGTGATAGAACTATCCCAAAAAACTATTTTTATATTCAATTGTACATTTTTATTCTTCTTCTGTCATGTCTAGTCTTTAAGAGTTTTTTTGTCTATACTTGTATTGCTTCTCTCCAGTATTTAACTCCTAGATCATTTAAATCTTCTTCAATCCACTATTTCTTGTCTTCCTTCACATTGCTTGCCATGTGGTTTCCATTATAATTCTACTCTAACTGTTTTGTTCTCTTCTCTTCTCATTATTCAGCCTAATCATTGTATAAAAGCTTGTTACTGGTGCTAGTTTCAACATATCGTACAGCTCTCTATTATATATCCTCTACCGGCTCTACCAGTTCCCTGTTGTTTCATCATAGGACTTCTTAGGATCCCGTAGGTCCACATATTTTCCTCCAAATTCTGTTCTCGAAACTTCTCAAATTTCTCTCTATTTTTTTTGTCTTCGTCCAAGCTTCGCAACCATACGTCAATCTTACAATAGCCAGATACAATCATTATTTCAATTTTCTAGATACAATTTTAGATTTTAAGAATTTTGTCGGACTGTAGATAGATCACTTTTTAGGCCTTATTTATTTGGGTACTTATTTCCTTTGACTAGTCATTATTTGTGATTAGCGTTGCTTCCAAATATTTTAAGTCACTAACTTTCAGGAACACTTACCGTACGCCGACGACTCGAACGCTGTGACGCCAATGAGCGAGGAAAATGGCGCCATCATCGTGCCCGTGTCATACGCGAACTTCGGTTCGAGGCACAGCAGTTATACGTCTCACACGTCCCGAATTACGTACACATCGCACGCGGATCTGTTCAAACCACCTATGACCAAGGAGAGGCAGCTGAGGTCGAGGTCGGCCAGAAACTATTTCAACCCATCCGATCAGAGATACAACCGAGACGTAAGTCATCCAGACAGTAGCAATATACTAACAAGTACTAACTAATCATGCATTGAATTTCAGGACGATTACGATTCGAGTTCCATGTCCAAATCGAAACAACAAGTGGACGAGTGCGGGTACAACGATTCGCAAAAGCACACAGTTGTCGACATGAGAGGTAAACCGATCGTGTCCGAATAGTTATAGGGTTTTTTATTATATGCAGGCCGCAGGGGGTTAACGTCATAAAATAATAATGATGATGATGACGATGAGCAGCTTATATTATTGTTAGATGGTTTCTCAAAGATTATTTTCTCGTTTATTAACTGATTTATTAAAATATGTAATGATCTTATCAATCTGTATCAGCTATTATAATTTAAATGTTTATTTGAGGTTCATCACTTGTTCAAACTGTGTATAATTAAACATTTATGCTTCTAAGAGTGTATGCATGAATTATTAAGTTAATAACAGGTATCTATATACATTTGGAGTCTAGCTCTCTCTTTTCTCATTCATAGATTCACACCTGTGTGCAGGTGATAAAGATACAATAATGATTATAATGATCGGCAGCAGCTATAATATATATTTGTATAATACTGATCATTGTTTCAGACGTGATGGTGTTGAACGATATCATTGAACAGGCAGCTGGACGTCAGAGTAGAGGTAGCGAAAAAGCAGGTATGCACCTAACCAAATGGTTTATATTCTTCTTATTGTTTTTGTTGTCGTTGTTGAATGTGTATAATAATAATAATAATGTAATTACTTATGTCTTATGTTTATGTCGTACGCGTCGTGTTTGTGATAACGTAATACATGTCCCAAGACAAAAAAAAAAACGCTGTACAAACAATACATTGCTATCACCCTGTATAGATTTGCATGTTAAAATATGTGCTCATACACTATATCTCTGTCGACACGATTTGTTGTCCTTCGCCAGACGCAGCACACTTCGTTCTATTGTTCTATTGGTTTATCTTATTTCAGGGATGGGCAAAATACTTAAAATGTAGATTAAGATATTAGTTACTTAAATCAATGTTTACATTTAAATACAAAATTTTTTTTGTACTATTTTTATTTTTAGTATAGAATATTGCTAAAATCTAAAATAATTCCATGTTATTTATTAATTATTTATCTTGGTAGGTACCTATAGTTTTTGGTTGTATAGACTGAAAACTAAGAAATATTAATACTACAAGTAATGATAATATATACACTTCAAAGTTCCGACAGTAGAAGCATGTTTTACGATTATATTTGTGATTTCGTCAATCAGTTCTGGAAATAACATGAAGAACTTTAGACAAATTATTCGAACAAATTTTTGCATAGTTCTAAAAACAAAAAATTTTATCTTAACGTAATACAATTTTTAAAAAATAGATAGCCAAGAAAAAACATTTAAAAACAAATCTACAAAATACTAAATAAAATAATAAAATCAAAGACACAAGATAAATAAACTTTATCAAAGATAGAGTATCTTAGATATGCGCAAGTATTTGAGATACAGCCCATCCCTGTACAGCACACTCATCGTGCCCACAAACGAAAAACAATTCACGAACATGTGTGCGGTATAATATTATTATTATTATTAGACAAAAGGTGTTTCTATTATTTATTACTCTTAATATAACTATAATTGCTAATCAGTACTTTTGTCCGTGCATGACAGTATAATATGGCGTCTAATTCTTCTCCTTCTTGAAATGAAATACAAAGATCCAAGAGTCTGCGATCATAATAATATTTATGTGAACGTTAAATCATTTTTAGTTTATACCATAAAAGAAAAATAACTATCGCCTTTTTTTTATTAATATTTATCGTTTTACTACATTGGGTTTTTTTAAACTACCATGGAGTATTATATCACGTAGA
Organism: Myzus persicae; assembly: GCF_001856785.1. NCBI lineage: Eukaryota > Metazoa > Arthropoda > Insecta > Hemiptera > Aphididae > Myzus > Myzus persicae. The sequence continues at coordinate 1,558,894 of NW_019103933.1, forward strand.
TTGATATTTTTTGAAATATGAATATCATCTTGGTAGTACTTATAGTTTGTATATTTTAACTTTATTTGGGTATATCAAGCTTACTACTCTAGCTACTAATCAAGCTTCGTAATATATTTTATTTCACTTGTTTTATGTATCATAATATATTATTAATCACATTTTATATGTAGATTGCAAACAATAATAGTAATGACTAGAAAAATTGAAATGTTGTTATACAGTACTTAGATATTTTTATTGTAGTTAGAAATAATTATATATAATATATAGTTAGGATAAATAACATAAGCAACGTATAAACTATTATAATACCATAAATAATTTTAAAGCTGGGTCGAGCTACCCAACATTTTTTATTCTTAACATATTTAAAATCAATACGAAGCGACAACCCATTGAACATTATTAAATGTTTGATAATTAAATCCACATTTACCTTTTTATTTTATGTAATACAATACAAAATATACAATATATATATATACATATATAATATATATATACATGCATAACGAATTTGAAGGTAGGTAATACAATTTCCAATCTATATAAAACATTGGATATTATGAATTAATTTTCATAGTGTAATTGTTAATAAATATATTGTAATTATACGCTATCGAAATTTAATACAATTTAAGTTTCATCAATATTTTGAACGAATTTTACTGAGTGATTGACGAACACATTCTCATTATGAATTGGTGACTACTTTAAAAAGTTAGTGTTTAAAATAATAATAAATTAATTCTAAATTAATAGAATTATTTTATGAATTTATCAATTTGTTTACCCTAGGTACATTACAAATGTAAGCCAGAGCACAAACATATTTACAGATAATTACATTATAAAAACCTTAGTTTTAATTTCCAATAGCTGTAACCTAAATTTTTAATCAAACATTTTGCACTTTAACAAATTAAAGGAATCGATAGTTTTATTTATTTTTTTAATTCATACGATATTTTATAACTTCCGTAAAGTATACATGGTTTCTCTAAAGATAATTTTACTAATAAGACTTTATACAAATGTGAAATGTAATATTAATATAGTATGACAGTCACGCTGCATTACAACTTCACTGTTAATTACGTTGATTTATTTATTTCTTAAGAATAAAACTAATTATACATACTTAGATGATTATCACCAAATAGCCCTATTTATAATTTGAAATATTCCATAAGTTGATGTCAGCTTACTAATCAGAGTAGATACCTAGTGACAATCGTATACAAAATTGTAACCTTTATTTCATAATTCTTAAGTGAAATTCTAAATAAATTTTTTATTTTATCTATAATTATATTTTATTATTTACGATGACGCAACCAAACATGTTTACTTTCTAAGTACATGTAAATTCGCTTGGAGGTTATTATATTTTATATTTTTCATACTGCACTAATGCCAATTTAATAACATTTTATTAGCTTATATTTTTTAAATTACAATAATAATCTTGTAGAATCAATAAGTTTATCAAACTGACTTAATTCATTATTAATTAAATATTATTTTTTATACTTCACACGTGTGTTTACTAATATTTATCACTGGATGGCAAATTAATTTTTCAAATTATATTTAATGTTATTACAATAATTCGCTTGTATGTAAACGATTTTAAATAATGACATTCATACTCACATTTTTTAGAATACTTACCTTTTTAAGAACAAGAAAAGTTTTGATATATCAAAAAAACCACTACATTGATCTCATGATGTCTTACTCTGACAACGTGTCTTAAATATATTTTAAAGTATTTTATAAGCATAACCATAGGCGTGACTACGGTGGAAGCAGAGGTGCATGTGCTGCCTCTGCCATTTTGTAAAATCACCACCACGCCCGGTCAATAGTCAAGAAAATATTTACATATTCGAACAACAATTATTAGGTGATAGTTACAATATGTTCTAAACTGTATACATTTTAATTATACTTTCGATATATTCGATAATTGCTCCACTTAAAATTATTACACTAAACCACTAGCCTAGTGTAATGAAAAAAATTACCGATGAAAAAATAAACCTTGTTACTAGTTTGCCCCTAAGGAAATAACTGATTAATAGAGAATAACTATCTTTAACTTAGTTTTAAAAATTAAGGAGCTAACAATTTTAATGGCAGTAAACATTAAATGCTGCCTCTGCGAGGGAAGCCTAGTCACATTGCCTATGATTATAACACAGATGGATTTTTATTACAATTACAAAACGATAAAAAATGATGAAAGAACGTTTTTAAAATCACTTATTATCACTGATTGTTTATTATTTTATATTCCACATTAAAAAATGATCTATGCATAAAATATTCTATTCAATAGACTTTAGATTAGAATTCGAAAAATCCGTAATCAAGCTATTCTAGGACGTTTTTAAAAATAAATAAATGTGAATAAAATATATATTTTTTATACTTTTAAAAGACTGAGTGTGGATTTAATAAATTATTTTTTTTTACAGACTCTTGAATAAAATATGTATTAATATGATTAATATGAAAATGGTAAAATCAATTATTATACATTGAATTATGATGGAATAATATTTTATAAGCAATTAAAACAAAAAAGTGCTGAGATAGTAAATGTATGTTATATTAATAGTAATAACGGGGGGTACTCTCGTGGGTGTCTGGGGTACAGTGTCCACGGTGTACGTGTTTCCAACAGATGAGGATGCGGTAGATGGCGAGGATGAAGGAGAAGAAGACGAGGAACCGACTTTTCGGGAAAAGTTCCAAGTATGGTTGTTGAAGTTCATTGATACATTTTGTGTGTGGGACTGTGGATGGCCGTGGCTCAAATTTCAGCAAGGACTCGCTTTCATAGTATTCGATCCGTTCGTCGAACTCTACATCACGTTATGCATTGTAGTCAACACATTATTTATGGCCCTCGATCATCACGAAATGGATCCCAAATTGGATTTCATCCTCAACAAGGCCAACGTTGTAAGTAATGCAATATAGCATTAATCGTAGAATGACTAGCTATGAAACAAAATCAATATTAAATGGTTGAAACTTGAAAGTGATAATATTAAGCTTACCATATTGAGTTTCTGACTAATTCCGAATACGATTGCAGTTTTTCAGTGCGACATTCGGAGTCGAAGCCGCTCTGAAACTGATGGCGATGAGCCCTAAATATTACTTCCAAATGGGCTGGAACATCTTTGACTTCATCATCGTAATTCTTTCTGTAGTAGAATTGCTCTCAGCGGGTTACCAAGGACTGTCCGTATTACGTTCGTTTCGTTTGGTGAGTATTTGTTGGTTTCTTAAGGTTGCCATATAGTGATAAAATAACGTCATTACACTAAACTAATGTTTTGAAATTTTCAATTATAGCTTCGAGTATTTAAGTTGGCAAAATCTTGGCCCACACTGAATCTTTTAATATCCATAAAAGGTCGAACCATCGGTGCTTTGGGTAACCTAACGTTTGTCTTGTGCATAATAATATTTATATTTGCCGTCATGGGTATGCAGTTATTTGGAAAAAACTACACAGGTACTGTATACTATTTTCAAACACACAAATGAAAAACATAAATGAAATGATATTCTTTTATAGAAAAAATGTACATGTTCAAAGACCACGAGCTTCCCCGGTGGAACTTCACCGATTTTTTGCACTCGTTTATGATAGTATTTCGTGTATTATGTGGCGAATGGATAGAATCAATGTGGGACTGTTTACACGTCGGAGAACCAACGTGTATACCATTCTTCTTGGCTACTGTTGTCATTGGTAACTTCGTGGTATGTATAAGTACTATTTATACATGAATGATAAATATGTACTACTCGGGGCAAGAATTTAGTAGGGCGATTAAATAACACTTTAGCAGGTGTCAATTTTTTAGGAATTTATTGGTGCAACAATTGCTATCCAGAACCTACAACCATCTTCTATTATCATTCATTGAATTCATGTATCTTACATGAACATATTTTATCATACCAAAATCATATAATGTAAAAATCACGATCATACTTAAATTGTATACAAATTCAACCAATTGTCTTTGTAAAATATCTATAATTTAATTTTTACTATTATGCTTAATAAAATATTATTATTATATCCATATAGTATATAAAACCATGATCACAACTCATCGATAATATCAAATTATTATGTATAATCTGTGATGTTATAGTTTAACACAGTAATTCGAAAATCAAAACAATATTTTTAATTGTATCTATGAATCTAATATATTCCTAGTTATTGATAAGAAATTTTAAATTTCAATCATGGTATATATAGCTGTTGATTTTTATATTCATTATTTTTATTACTCTTAGACTTATGCCAGATAATTTTTTGATTTTTTAAAAACAACATTACATAATAAACCTACAAGTTAGTCTAAAATTACATGGTGCGGATCCTTGAAAATTAGTCATCAACAAATTTTTAAAAATCCACTCTATTTCTATAAAATTACTAAATTAGTTAATTTTTTTATAAAGAAGAAACCTAAAGATTTTACATGTCACATTGTCACATGTATGTATTAAAAGTAGAGTTTTAGTAGGTAAGTTATAGATATTGTAAAATGTTTGTATCCAAGAAGTTGTCACATTTTTTTCAAAGGGGGTAACTATAGGGGTTGCATCAAAACTTAAACTAGGGCTTACTAACTATAATTACGTATCTAATATATACGTATCATATAACAATATCACAAAATATAAAAATACATTGCTCAAATAAATCATTAATTTCAGGTACTCAATCTTTTCTTGGCGTTGTTGCTGAGTAATTTTGGCTCGTCGAATTTATCGGTGCCTACGGCTGACAGCGATACGAACAAGATCACAGAAGCATTCGAACGTATTGGCCGATTCAATAAATGGGTGAAAACGCGTATAATGGACTTCCTCAAAGCAATCCGAGCGAAACTCACCAATCAGATATCGGTCCAAGCGTCAGGTGAGAAGTGCTTAAACCCAGATTTGGATAAAGGCTAACTACTTCCCATTGAATGACAAAATCATAATTATTTTCTATTTTTATTTTTTTATCGGAACTCAACATAATAAACCATGAACTCACATATTGAGTATACAATAGCATTAAAATATAATATACACATTTTATACTTATATAACACTGTGTACAATATGTACATGAGTGCATGAATTTTCTATAATACACACATCCTATTTTTACTCTGAAAACATAATATATGTGTGTGGGTGGGTTTTTTACGATAGTTCAATTTTTAACAAGCTTTGAGTATATGATACAACGAAAATTTAAAATGCTCATAACTTACTAAAAAAAAATTTGGTAAAAAATCTTCAATCTATATACAGGTAATATTTTTACCATCAAGTTAGGTATAGGCATAGGTCAATTCACTCCAACTTTTAATCCAACAAAACTAAACGTGATCTGCTGAGAGTACATTCGGTGTATGAAGCTCGTGTAATACTGAGATGACAAAATATATCTTTGTACAGCATCCTCTTAATATGATTTATCCAGTTAATAATTATGAAGTTATACATAAAGATATTAATAAATAAAACAAAATTCTTCTAAATTAATCATAATAATAATTATAATAACATACGTAAATTATATTTTATAATAATTAATGAATAAACGCATAGATACCCACTGATAAAATAATGTGTTTTCGCATCGTTTCTTTTAACCGATACCTATGCATAAAATCAAAATGTATAACATATATATATATTATGTATATCGTGTGTAATATTATAGTATTATACATTACACCTAGTACTGTAGTCTGTAGTAGTAGATATCAACAAAAAAATGATTACTTATATTATCCCTACGTTTGTGAATTCATAGGTCGTGACAGAGATATTGACTTGCCTGTTGACGAAACGATTGTAGACGTTATAGCGCCATTTAAAGACACTAAAGAACCAGTGGAGATGACAATTGGTGACGGGATGGAATTCACAATACCAGGTACTTTTATATAATTAAAAATACTACTATATCTTTACATTTATTACCACAACAATTCGTTGAGAAATAAATGACATCATTTATCAATGCCAATAAAAATGCACTATTTGTTCGTCATAATATTATGTGTATAACATAAAAAAATTAACGGGCTACAATTATTTTTTCATTTTCAAACAGTATATAAAATATAGCAGGTACATGAATATATAATTTTTTTATACGTTTTAGTAACTAAACTGTAAAGGTAAATAAAAATAATTCTATAGCTTGTTACAAGAATAGGGCCAATGTCACATAGGACAAATTTGAGATTATTTGGCAAATGTCTTTAATATTTTATTATGTTACTTGGGCTAAAACTACCAATGTCTTCGATACAGAATGATATGGTTCGATACATGGGGCACTGGCCATTTTTACTTTAATAGATCGATGTGTGTCAGTGTATATTATGGGATTATCTTGACATTGTCTACATAATATGTTCTATAGCTGAGACATTGGCCATTTCAAAATCATTCAATAATGCTTATTAATATGAGTTACTAACATTTTATGTTCAATTGAATATTATTATTAGAGTTTAATAAGGAAGTTAAGTTATTTAATGATTAAAAAAAGTATTTATTTAATAGTTGAGTATTTGGTCAGTGTTAGATACGTATGATATTAAACATATTTATTGTCTATCAAAAAGGCAAATGTGAAAATAAGATGTATACATTTACAAGTTTAATAAAATAAAAATTCATTATAAAATTAAGAATGGAAAATAAATATTGTATTCATCGGAATTCCAAATCTTAAACGTAAGACCCATGGCTCCAAGAATTTTTTTTTAAATTGGCCTATTTTAAAATTAAATTTCCCTTCAGTGTTCTTTTTCAGAAGTTTCTCGTTTTTCTACATTGGACAGTGTGTATGGTACTTAGAACCATGCCTACACAATTATATATTTATATTAAACTTAAAGTAATTTTATGGAATTATATTAACGAATAAAAACGTAAGCTGTTTTGATAAAACCCGGCATTGAGTTAGAGGATTTTTTCATGTACACAGAATTCATTAAAATATATAAGAACACAATGATAGATGATAAGAATATGATAAATATCTGTAATTCCGTCTTATCTATACATTTTATGTGAACACAGGTGATGTAAAACAAAAAACAAAAAAGAATCAAGTTGGGAATTCGATCGGAAATCATCAAGGAAACAAAGTTGGAAACGATTACAAAAAGGAAAGTTTCGACCTGGATAGTTTAAAGTAATGATAAATCAATTTATACAAATAATTCATACACTTCATATCATACAATTATAATGTCTTAAAAGGATATTATTTTTGGCATGAAATTTTAATTTTACATTAATATTAATACGATTGGAACAACGAAACAAATTTATTTTTCGATAGGATGAAATTAAAAAAACAGTGACCTGTTCTGCTGTATAGTAGGCACTGAAAGTAACAATGTAGTAGGCAACTTTGGATGTGTTAATTTTATAATGACTATTTTTACCGTTTATATCAAATTATCTTCTACCAGAAACCATTCTGAAAGTTGAAAATTTAAGAATTTTTACTGTTCAAAAAGATGATAATACATAGACAAAAACCAAATATGACACTGAAACCAATACATTCATCGCTACACTCATAATCTAAAATAGAAAATAACTGTTTGTTTTATTTTGAAAACTGTATTAAAAATTAAAATACATACCTGACTAAAAAATAATTAATATTTATTGTTCATGTCACTTTTATTGTTTTTAATTTTTTTTTCTTTTTTATATTTCAGATGCTAGCATATAATTAACTCGGCTGTTAGAACCGCTTCAGCCGGCTACACACCACGCTGTTTAGGAAAACAGCTCACTTTCTCTCTTTTTTTCTTATGAAAATAATGAACAAATAAAAGAGAAGCGAAACAAAGCACTGAGAATTTAAATTACTACATTTGTTCTGTAAGAAATGCCATAAATGAATTACACGTGCACTGTTATTGGATAAAAAATAACGATGTTTTTCTCCACGACTTCTAGGGATCGAATTATTACATTTTTCCGTGTAAATTTCAGTGGGTATTTCTTTTCTTTTCATCCAACGTGAATAATTGATATGTCTGTAAGCGTTTACTAAATTGAAAACACAATCAAAAAAATTATTCGGTAATTCAACGTTTCGATCCCTACCGTGCCAGATGTGATTTTTTTACGCATGTTTGAATATTTCCATTGCACATGCACTTACAAAAGCCTGTGGTGTTGTTTTAGGTAGGTCTGTGAAAATGACACTGAAGAGCTTAAGTTATACTCGCTAAAGTATATTCACACTTAACTTATTGTATACATTATACTGAACGTCATTTTGGTAACCTAAACGATAAAAACAACTTATTTAGTAATTAAGCTCGACACGCTTTTCAATATTGTAACACTATACAGTTTGACCGGTAAAACAGTTTTTTCTAATAGACTGTAAAATATAATACAATCAAAAATAATTATCAGAACACATAAAAAACAATTCAGCAAACCAGGCTTTATTTGACAGTCCTTTAAAAATAAAGTTAATTACCTACATTTACATATATTTAATAATAATAAATACGCAGTTTAAAATAAAATGATCTGTGATATTTCTATATACGTCGTATCTGTGATTGAATTTTTATTTTATTTTCGCCCGTTTTTGTTTTGTTTGTATTTTGTTTTTTGTCTACGGACGAACACTTTTTCAAGAGAAAGTAAAATAATGTACATAACAAACGAATTTATTTGTAAAAATGTTTAATAATAATAATAAAAATAATTAAACGTATATTGATGATTTATAATAAAATAATCTACTTTGTAGACACTATTCATTTTCGTTTTGGCTTGACCTTGTATTGCTTTTATTCAGTCCTATATATATAAATATATAATATATATATAATATATAAATTTATTTATTTATATATATATATATATATACATACGTGTTTAAAATATGGGATTTAACATTGAACAAGCGATAACACCAAAATGAAAAGAAAGAAATAACATCAAGCGCTTTAGATAAATTTAATTTATTAATAATGAATGAATTTTAACATAGCTTTTAGTTAAATTTGTTATAATCTGTTAAGTTTTTAGTTCAAGATTAAATGTGTTAGGTAGATTAGAGTTACCAAAATGACGTCGCTTTCGCTTTAAAAGCATTCAATAACTATCAGTTTTTGGAGAGAAAATAATATTTAAAGAAAACGAAGCGTAAATACTTAATATGACCTTTTTTCTTAAAGAACAAAAAAAAACGCTTGACTCAATCACTCGAAAAACGCACAAATTTTGTAACGATGCATTTTTATTGGAAAACAACCAATTAAACTCGTCCTAAACGCACTGTTATTTTTAGATTCAAAATTTGTACTACTGAAAAAAAATATTGAAAAATCGTTTTGTTACACTTTTGAATATTGTTGAAAGTTTTAAGATTTAGAAAATATTGTAAAAAATTGTTAATTGATGGATGATAAGTATTGTGTAAACACCCTCTTACCTATAATTTTTGCTTAAAGGGTTAACAAAATTATTGTTTTTACGCATACTTTTTAAGAGACGTTATTATTATTGTTTCGGGGTAAATTTATACTAAACAAATTAATAACCAAATTAATTTAATTATATTGTTATCTGCTGTATCTGAGACAAGGACAACGCTGAATAATGTAAACAAAATATGTATGCGACGTTTTTCGCACCGGCATGTCCTTCCCTCTTTGGCGGTACGAAAATTGTCGGATAATATTGCCTACGGATATTTTTTAATAATGTACATTTCATATTTTGCAATAATTTGTTTGTCTCTTTAATAAAAAAAATTGAGAAAAAAAAGTGTATTCTTTTAAACCCACTATTTGGACCATACCATGATTTTTATGTTATATATATTTTTATAGATTACTGTTATTTGCATTTAAAATGTAGAACCTACCTACCTATTTACTGCCAATTTTTCGTATACTTACAGGATCCTACAAACGCAATCGAAACTGCGAAATCTCTGAAGATGGTATTCAGTATAACATGTATTATTAATATAATTAAATGATTATTAATAATACAATTACTCATATTATTATTATTATTATTATTATTATTATTACATTGTTCGTCATTACAAACCATCATTAATTTAATGATTATGATAACACATTTTTCTTTTACGTTTTAAACTCTTAGGATAAACTAGAAATTCTTTAGTATCAAATTCTTGATATTCTACTTTTGTTAACCATGCTGAAAAAAAACGTCAATCACTATTTTTGTTTTACAACAGCAGCATCAAATTTATGAAAAAAAATACTTAACATTTAAATTAATACCTGTATAATCAATGACAAACAACCATTCTTGTTTCCAAGTCATTACTATAGTTACATCATCCTATGTATACTAAACATCATGCTAGTATTTTTAATGACTACCTAATAATAATTACTGCCGATTAGTGGTTTCGTGAAAACATATTATTTTTACTCATATAAGTATTATTATTACGCATTAACAAAATAAAAACAACATCATCGATCACTTACGGTATTTGTATTTAGTGTTGGACATGTCATCGCCCGACGAAAACAATTGTCAAAATAAAAAAACAATTAAATTTAATAACTCTAAAAAACAGCAACCAGCTACTTCATTCATGGCTAATAATTGTGACTACAGTATGCCTTCTACTTCAACTGCTCAATACGAACCACCGCCCAGTCCAGAAGACACCAGTTGTGTTCATATCAGGTAGGTCATAATTCATAGTAAGCGATTATATTTAATGGAATCATACGATTACCTATGCTACGCTCGTCGGTTTTAGAAACTTGGTTTTTGTGAAAAATGCATACAAAAATGTTCCAGCACCATCAGAATCGCTTCTTATAGGAGTAAACTGTGCGGTTATCAAACTGTTACAAGAAATCGAAGAAAATCACAAATGTTGTGTTACACAAAGATCAAATAAACAAACACCACCAAAACGACGACAGCCTAAATCATAATAACATTGAAATGTTACATTTTTTCACAAAATATGCTTGTGATATTTTTGAATAAAATAATAAGTTCTATTTTTTTTTAAGAAAAATAATGTTAAAAAAAATGTTTTGATTATATTCTTGAATTCAAAAAAATTTTACAGTCTTTTCACAAATATCTTTATGACCAACTAAAGGTATACATTTTGACACAATTGGAGATTCACAGATATAAAAAAACAATAATGATTCATCAATTGGTTTTAGTTATTTTGTTGTACCTACTTAAAAAGTGTTAAACGAAGAAACATTGTTTTTCGTATAAATTAGTTGAAGCGACCTTAACTCACTCTCAGTGCTGTGGGTCCGGGGGGGAAATCAATTGGACTGAAGAAAACATTATGTGCATCGTTTATTTAAATTATCATTTTTTATACTCAAATACAATATTCCTCAAAATATATTCTTTTAGAAACTTAGAAATATTTAAAATACCAACTTGAACACTATTTTTTTTTCATAAACATTTAAAGCTCAATTTTAGTCTAAATTAAATGTTTAAGCAATGAATAATGATTGAAATTTGTTGTTGCAATTCAAAAATATTATTCGAAGGGACTTGAAACTTTTAAATATATTATTATATATTTTATATAGATACACAATGATATTTTCAAAATATTTAGATTATTAATTGTTGTATGGTATTGTGTATTTAGAACCACCGACCAGACATTATGTATACGTAAACATAAATGAATGTTTTACGATGAGTTGGTATTGACTCAAAGGCTTTTTTTTTTTAAATTTAATTTTATATAAATGTATACCTGCTATTACGCATATTATTCAAATACTAAAAATATTACAAATGTAATATTTTTTGATAGTTATTATGTCCATTTTAAATTTTGCATTGTATGCATTATTGTGTAATTCAACAAAAAGTATGCTACGCTTCAATATATATTATAATAATTATTCCCAAATCTGACCCAGTTGATACCTAAGACTTAACTTGGATAAGCGCCACACTTGGAATAGACATATCCGTATTAAGAGACTGAAGTTAAACGCCCGTATCCACAGGATTTTTTACACTAAAGATTAAAAGTTAAAGTTCTTATGCACAAAACGTTACTTACTTACTATTGAACCACTATGGACGTATAGTCTTAAATTATGAGGTACTGCAAAAGTGTCCAATACCAACAAACATCCAACACTTCCAGAATATAGCCTTTAGGAAGACAGCGCATGCCCCACTCTTTGTATCCAATTACACTATAAAGACCTCTTAATTAAAAATGTGTCAAAAGAAACTGCAAGATTAAAAGAAAATGTTCATACCCGTTTTCAAACTCACCAAAACCAACTCATCAAAAACGTACCACCCAAACCTTACCTGGCGACCCCAGGCGACGCCCACAAAAAGGAACTGATCCCGGGACTTGCTAGGAAACCAAGGGGAGAAAAAAAATAATGATTCAGTTTGATAACCAAACATCCCAATCAAGTGCCAGTCATCATATTATGTATTATAGCCATTATCATATATGCTCATTGTGCTTTAATTTGTACAGATTTTGTATAGCATTGTGAAATGAAAAGAAAAAATAATACTCTAACAATATAATATTCAATGGATATCTTCTGCTTAATTTCTTATGAAGCTTAGGCTCAGTTTCAAGTTTCATTCTGAGTGTCAAATTCATCATAATTGTTATTGCAAAATTGAATAACGTTATCTATTGTGTGTTAATTTGTACGTATTAACCAATAAATTACGGCCACTACCTTAGTCCTAGATCCTTAACCTATGTCCTAGTCAAATCTCATAAATAAGGGACAAATCTAAATGCAAATTATTGCATTATTGTTTATTATTTGTTTATAATTTTGCTAACTTTTAGTGCATATTCATAGATTATACGAATATTTTAAATAAAACTTAATTAGTGATTCAAAATATCACATATTCTCATAAAAATGTGTCACAAGTTATGAGGTGGTAGAAATCGGATATATTGGATGGTTGGAATTGTTCCTACATCATTATCGTGAACATCATAAATATTGTTAAATTTGTCAACCACATACGATTCGGTAAATGTTCGATGGTTTCATAGACTTTACTCAAAAGAATTGTATAGTATATTATGAAATAATATTATACCTACTAATAATGCTTAATATAGATTAAACATCTAAATTAAATAATAATAATATATTATATAATTATCTTGATGTATTATAATTCAGTACGAAAATATCATTCCTCTTGCAGTCATATTGTTCTTAAATAGTATCATATAGATTTTACCATTTACTTTATAGGTTTAATATACATGCATATTCCTCATAGTATTATTGTTATTGCTTCTTATGTTCTTAAAAATATATTAAGGACTAATTATTCTTAATTATACCACTTGAACTCACAAAATAACATATGAATATGAAAGTGAGAATAATCCAAACATGATAACATTCAAATTGTTATCTGGGAAGGTAAAATTGAAAACATAATATTATTATGGTCAAAAATAAATTGAATTTCAATCCAACTTAATTATTATTAATTATTTTATGTTCGTAAAACTAAACAATTGTATAAGTGTATTAAATCCAGTAATGGTATTTAAATTATTCTGCACAACGCCTGTACTTTTAAAAGGACCAACTATATTATTATTAATTCATGATCTATAGAACTAAAATTATTATTCTGCTCAGAATCATTACAAAATCTAGGTAAATTAAAAATTAAAAGTCTTAACCTCTTAAGATTAAAATACCAACATTATTAGGAAGTATAAAATTTAAAAGAGCTATGGTCTATGGCTATCCCAAAAAGGCCCCCAATAAATAAATTTAAAATGTATGTGCTCATAAAAAGCACATAACTTATTACATAACGATTTTCAGTAACAACGTCCAACGTCCAAGTATCGATGCTTTAAACAAAATACATTTTTTTATTTTTGTTTTAACTGTAATAATTTTTTGGACATATTCATGTGAAAATATAATAATATTTGTGTATTTTATATTAAAAACTTTACATTAATAAAATTATGAAATTTGAAAAATAATAAACATAATAGTAACAATAATACAAGTATTTTAATATGGTGTGTATAAGCCGTGAAGTTTTGTTTGAGTAATTTAACTTCATTGCTGGATACAAAACACTATGCTTAAGAAAAAAAAATAACATCGTTAACAAACGCATAATATCACTTAATAATCATTTTAAGCTCTCGTTTAAACCTTAAACACTACAAATTATAAAATATTTTTTTTTTAAATTTATATATATATATCACAGCAGTTGGCCAATAGTAATATTATAAGAGTGTTCAAAATGTTAAGTGAAAATCAAGAATATAACAATATTATATAATATGAAGCCTCAATCGTAAATTTTGCCATAATAATCGTAATAAATATAAATAATATCATTAATAATAATAATAATAATAATAACGTACAAAATACATTGTTTTCGCAATACGGACGTATTGTGTGGCGTTTTAGACGTCGGCGAGTCTTGAGCTTTTTGACGACGACCTCGAGTGAATGACCACCTTGTGACCGTTTTTGGTTACGAACCCGTCGCTTTCGACCAACACGGCGGTTTCACGACCGTCCGGCGAAGCGGCCCCGTCGCTCCGGTCATCGTCCGCCGTCTGCTGTTTGGCGGCCATCGTGTACTTGCGCCACGAGCTCTGTATAATTGTTGCGCAATAAACTTCGCGCATGCGCCACAGAGACGAACTAATGGGCTCGTATCCAGCCTCTTCGGGTCGCGTTTGCATCTCTCCGATCTCGGCCACGGTCTCAATGATGGGATTACCCTTCCGCGCGAAAAAGTCCTTGGTCAACGCGTCTAGGATATCTACACAGTAGATTAGGTCGCCCTTGCATATCGGTATGTCCATGGACACGATCTTGTACTTGTTCGGCTTGTGGATCTTCAGTGGTGGTTCCAGAATGTCTAAGAAATCCGACAGCTGGTCGTACCGAATGTATCTGGTGCCGTTGGGGTCGAAGTGCTGCCATATCTCGTAGTACATGTCGTAATCGTCGTCCGTGAGGCCTTCCTGCACGTCTTCTGTGGCCTGAGAATAGTTTTCCAGGATGACCGCGATGTACATGTTTATGACAATGAGGAAGTTGATCACCAGGTAAGACAGCAAAAACGCCGTGCCCACAGCACTGCTGCCACAACTGCCCGTGATACCCATCTCTAAGTTCGGCTTATCACAGTCTTCCTCGTTCGTTATACCATCCAGTACGGCGTCCCAACCGGACGACGTAGACAGCTGAAAGTATTTATGTAACTGATCAACAACCTGATAGACTAGGTTATGTTATGTTATGGTATTATAATATAATAGTTTATAGGATCACACTGTTTTTATCAGTGACATGTATTAGACATTTATGGGACTCACTCTATAGCAACTTACCATGAAAAGAAGTATCATCGATTGCCCGAAAGTACGGAAATTGTAGTCGTCATCCAAGCCTCCGTGGCTATCTACGTTCATAAAAAACGACATACCAAATATGGCGAAAATGAACATGACGAGAAACAGTAACAAGCATATGTTGAATAACGCTGGAAGTGACATGGCTAAAGCGAACAGTAGAGTTCTGATGCCTTTGGCTCCTTTTACTAAACGCAACACTCGGCCCACCTTGGCCACTCTGACCACTCGAAGCAGCGTCGGTGACACAAAATACTTGGAAATCAAATCGCTCAACACCAAACCTGTAGAAGACAAACCAGGTGTTATGAAAAGAAAATTGCATGTAATGTAATGTTATTATTTCACTATGTACCCGCTAAGGAAAGTATGACAACAACGAAGTCAAATAGGTTCCACGGCTCTTTAAAATAATAATACCGCAATGCAAATATCTTTAATAGACATTCGGTTGAAAATATAGCGATAAATATTTGGTTAAGACGTTCTAATACGTCAGTAAATAGTTTGGTCTGTTGGTAATGGTCGAGTGTCATAGTCAACATGTTAAATCCGATGAACAACATGATTAGCATGTCGAACTTTTTGTCCGTTACGATTTGGAAGACGATAGATTGTGGCTTCCACTAAAATATATTTAAACGTTTACATTATAATTTTAGTTATTAAAAAATAATATAGTTATTGTATAAATTGTTTGATTCACCCTAGGTCTGGGAATTGCTTTGAGTGGTTTTTTGGAACTCATTTTTTTCATAGCATTGTAATACTTCTTTTGGTCCTCCGTCATAAACATCTCAAGGGAAGCACCTGAAATTTCATAACTTAATTGTAGATTAATTATATTTTACTGAAGACTGTAGGTATATAAAAGTTGATTAGCGAAAACAATTACCATTAGGTACCATTAATACCTTCCCAGTATCATAATTCAATATACTTATATATTGTTTGAAAATTGATTAATAATAAATAATAATACACTCCTAATATATGTCCATAAATTAATATTCAACCAATATTCTCAGTATTTTTGGCCGAGGAAATTGTTCTTACTTTTATTCGTCATTTTTTTAATGTAATATTTAGTATTCAAATGTATACCGTTAGAGAGGGAGCAATTGTGCTTCAAGTGAAGATTGAAGACATGTAACTAACCCACAACATTTTTCTGGGAGTTTTGTAAATTTAATGTATATGAATTAGTTGATTATAAAATGGCAACCGTACAGGTTCGAAATTTTCCCAGTATTTTTCAAGTTACTTTAAAAAAAATATTAACTAATACTAAAATATGAGTCTGTATGTATAATATATTAAGGTACCTGTTTTTTTCTTCTGTTCGTTGAAATTGTCGATAATCACACCAATAAACAAATTAAGAGTAAAAAATGAACCAAAAATAATGAAAAAGACAAAATAAAAGTACATATAATTATTGATTTCACGAATTGGCTGTTTCCCATACGTCTAAAAAAAAAAAAATATTTGTAATAAATCGAGGCCTTTAGATACTCACATCATAAACTAATGTAGGTAAGTCTTTTAATTTAAATATTTGTATACACTTACGTCTCTCGAATCTACAGCGTCCCTCATTATTTCCATCCATCCATTGAAAGTAGCCACTTGGAAGAGGCAAAGATAAGCGTTCCCCACATGATCGAAGTTCATTTTAGAGTTTTCCCATTTGTAATTCTCAGCTATACAGACGTTTTTGTCGGGTATAATTTCGTGATTCAACGTTTTCCCGTCTATGTCGACACACTGCAAAAATATTTGGTAGATATTGAAAATAAAATATATGTATAAGGCACATTTAAAAAGACAATATTAGTAATACCTTGTAATATTTGCCAGCGAAAAGTTGTACACCCATTATAGCAAAAATCAGCCAAAATATCAGACACACCAGCAACACATTGAAGATACTGGGAATGGCCTGTACTAACGCGTTAACCACCACCTGGTATAACACGATATTGTAAATACGAATACGGTTAACAGTTTAATATTATTAAAACCAAACTAGTTATATCATACAAATATAAGAATAGTAATGATGCATTAATAGTAAAAATCATACATGCTGTTTAGTAATAAAATATGGTATATACCAATATACCATATTGCATGCACAGGATGTAAACCACACAGCATATACTAGCAAGCCAAACGGTGCGAAACTACAATAAACAGCGCTAATAAGGGTATGCGGGTCTTCATCTAAGTAGAATGACAGCCAAGTTCATACAAGTAAGTAAGTATAATCGTTTTTAATATCTGCGCACATTAAAATAACTACCTAAACAATTCGAAACGCGCGCAGACCATATACACAATATTATAACTAACTATATGTATACATAATGATATATTATAACATGTTGCCATACCTAATAATGATAAAATATTATGATCACGAGTTTAATAACATTATGTTCGTATCAAAAATTGATTAAAAATAATAATAATAATATCAATAAATGTAATCAACCTATTAATAACGTTTAAAAAAAAAAAAAATCAATTAATTTCTTCGAGCACTACAGTGTTGCGACAATTTTACGAACTTGTTAATAAAATATTATTTTATCACATCTAAATGTTCTAGTATAGCGTTTGGAGAAAAATACCGAAACTAAAATTCATAATTATATAATAATATAATATGTATACTGTATAGATATAAACAATAAAAATAATACTGGATTTTAAAACCGTATTTCATTATTATATATTGTCGATCACGTACCCTCATACCCTGCATTCTAGCCATAGCTCGCAGTGGCCGCAAAGCTCTTAGAGTTCGCATAGTTTTGAAAGCTTGGATTCCACTGGCTCCCAACAAGGCAGCAACAAAATTTATCAGAGAAACCTGTGTGAAGTAGAGCCATAGAGAATGCATTACAACGGTAGAGCAAAAAAAAAAAATCATTTAGCTGTGTTTCCTTAAACATAGGTATGTACGTTTCTAGGCTAAAATAAAGTTTCTATAATATTATAATATTCAACATAGGGCATCATCCGGTCGGTCTTTGGACGGTTTATAATAATTGTTCACTTAGAAAATATTACATTCGTAAACGAATCCAACGTGTTTCTATGTTATAATAATTATTATTATTATTGATTCGTTTAATAACACCTATGGGAAGATCCCGACGGCCGATTTTGCAACGAAACAAATGCACACGCATACGCACACAAAATCGCATCCCAGGCAAAAAAATCACTGCAAGTCAAATATCAATTTAACATCGTGTAGCAGCTGTTATGGCTTTGTATTTATTTATTGTGGCCATATAAGAAAAAGTATAACAAACGCATTATACAATATATATATAATATATATATATATATATTTGTACACAATGAAAGAAAATAACACAGATAGTGAGTATAAATGTCCACATCACAAATTTTCCGGCAGCTCGTACTTACTCTCATACCCTCCCAACGAGATACCGCTCTCAGGGGTCTTAAAGCCCGAAGAGTCCTCATTGACCTGAACGCTGGTATATCTGCCGCCCCAGCCCATATTGCAGCCAAGTTAACTAATGACAACTACATAAGATAATATTATAGTGGTGTCCGATGTATACAAAAACCATGGCGCAGAACGGCGGCGATAGTAATATTTTTCCTCTCAAAAATAGAGCTCAAAATTATTACACATTTTTTTTTTTTTTCAAACAAATTTCGAAGAACATTGATTAAAGTTTAACGAGTATGGTACATGTAATAAATCAATAAAAAAAAAAATTTTCTTTTACCATAACAATTATGAAGTCCAGCCAACACCAGGCGTTTGTAAAATAATTGCGGAAACCCAACGCCAACCACTTGATCAACATCTCCAAAAAGAATATAACAGTGAATATCCGATCCATATAATACAAAATGTCTTGTAATACCGGTCGGTGCTGGAGGTGTACGTCTTCTAGGGCCTATGGATATACAATTATTTTTTACAAACATATATTTTAGCTTAATTAACTGTCATTTTTTGAAAATCTTAAAGCTCGTTTTTGAAATTAAATAAGTAATAACTAAATGCATTTAAAAATACTTTAATAAAAACTCAAAAATATAATAAACCTGATTTCCTGTATATATTATCTGACTAATATCCGATTTTATTGAAATCAATAATAAAGTATTTTTATTAAAGGAAGCACATTTTTATAAAATGCTATTTGGTTAAGAAAAAATGTGATGAACTATTTTGAATTTGCTTTTTATCATTTAAATTCGCATGGTTTAGATAAATGTTATGAAAGAGAGTTGTGACTTTTAATTTTGGTCAGTAGTTAAAAATATTTTAATAATATTCACTGATGATTTCAATGTACATTTTTAATATCACTTGCTGAGAGATTATTACAAATTTCCTAACTGTATTTACTGCACATATAAATACTAAGATTTACTTTTAATATTCTTTAGATAACATACAATATCTTTAATTTATAGAGTATAATAAATAACTGTCAATGTGAACAAATTGAATCTACACAAAAATTAAATAAGAAACGTCCTGAAAAAAATAATGAAAATATTGATCTTAGAACAAATATGAAATAAATAATAACTAATAAATTGATAATCAATAGATACTCAGTGTTTCTATTACTGTATTACTGTTCTTACTATTATTACTATTATTAAACTGTCAATTATTATAATAACATAGTATTATTTTTTATTAATGAATTAATTTCAAATGAATCCATGATACCTTGATGAATGCTTTATATTTGTATTTATATAGTTGCTATATTTATGTTTTTTTAGAACTTTTTAATGATTTAATGAGTCTTAAATTAGTTGACTTTTTATGACCTAGGAATACGTCGATCTGTATTTTTATATTGACAGTGATATTATTTATTATATCTAGTAAATAACGTAACATGGTAAATGATTTGTATGTCTATTGCACATATAGTTTTTAGTTATTAGTTATTACTGATATTAGCAATTAGTATTGCTATCAAATTACACAAATAACATACGCCCGCCTTGGACCGTTGGGAAGAGAAAGACACTGGAAAAAATGTGTCAATTTATTTCCATATTTGTGAGAAAAGTAGGCGTGTGCAATGTATTTATATTCTTTTATAACATGAGCGTTTGTGTACGTACCAGTGCCAGACTGCTAAGTAAAATCATAGTAATCACAGCTGTTTCGAAGTATTTGTTTTCGATAAGTTGAAATGTTTTCAGTCTGAGCTGCCCCCACCCTAGCCAAAATGGTGTTTCATCGTCACCAGCCAGGAATGGAAATTTTTTATAACAGTTCGGAGGAAAACAGTCTTCGGGGTATTCTTCTTCCTCGAATACGTCTTCAACCATTTCGACAGGACCTTGTTCTTTGTATTCGTCGTCATTAATTTCTTCTGCGGCGATCGCGTCATTACCTCCCAAAACTAAAACAATATTGACAATATTTCTAATAAAATATTTTAAACGACCGGTTAGGTTGATTAGGTTAGCACACCGTTTTGGTTGGTTTCGACGTCTTCTTTGCAAGGATCTTTTTTTTCTTCAGCATTGTGTAAGCTTCTTTTACTTCCTCTATGACTTTCGCTATCGTAAGGATCATGCTCATGGCTTCCATAAGATTTAGTACTATTAAAACAATAAATACAACTTTTTACAATTTTTGTACAGATGCTTCATAAATGAATACGAATGACTAAATTATTATATTTATTATATTATTTAAATTTGATAAATGACAATTATTTTCAACCTATAGAACGCAGTAGATTAAATTAGTCAATATTCTAAAAAAACGTACAGATACAAGTACGTTGTAGAAATAAAACTTATTTAATTTGTATTGTTATATTTTTATTCTGTAAAATAGTTTGTACGTACAACTAATAAAAACAAAAATGTTACCTTCTAGTATCATATTCATATTTATCCTTTAGGTAATAGTTCTCGTCCGTACTGCTTTGGTGCATTCCAAACGAATTATACGAGCTACTCGTCGGTGGCTTCTTTTTCTTATTTTTTTCTCCACGTATAAGTAACTCCATTCCATCGCCTATGGTCACATCTAGTTGTTCTTTTTTATTCCGATAAATGATTCCAGCGTCCAGGAGTTCCTCTGAACACAAAAATGGCTGCTTTTAATTATTGCACACCATACAAGTAAAAAACGAGTAATATAGGTAGGTACTCACCACTACTGTACACACTCATCTCCAACTATATTATGTTGACCACTCTACTATACTATATTAAAAACTTAAGCGATCACATTACTATTTTGATTGGTAAACAAATGAAAATATCATATGTTAGAAATAATGTAAATAACACGAGAGTTAACCTACATTGTAAACCGAACTGGA
Source organism: Myzus persicae (assembly GCF_001856785.1). Lineage (NCBI taxonomy): Eukaryota > Metazoa > Arthropoda > Insecta > Hemiptera > Aphididae > Myzus > Myzus persicae. The sequence continues at coordinate 1,580,779 of NW_019103933.1, forward strand.
GTCCATGTTATTGATTTTATCGTTACTCAAAGAGGTCGCGGGAGCGCTCCTGGGATACGTCCACTGCCTTTAAATGTAATAATATTAAATATACTATTTGTGTGTTTTGTTTCATTACTTAATGTTTCAATGGTTAAAAACGTCCATGTAAATTATTTGGAAATGTACAAATTAACTGTTTACTAAAATAATACCTTTATATTTTATATTTTATACAAATACAGTGCATGTTTACATTCCATTTTCAAAAAAACAGTTTTACCGTACCTACGTTCAAAATATAACCGTTTTACTAAAACTTAGTACTGATTTTTAGTATTATAATTAAATCATTATTTGTATCAAAAACAAGTCTAACTAAATTGGCAATAGATAAGCTGTACAATATTATGATTCATTAAAAAAAATGTTAAGACATTTTATTTACAGTTAGCATCTATAGATAACGTATACGTTACATACATTCATATATAGGTACATAAATACATTTATTATTAAAACACATAACAACTATCCAAAAATAAATAACCTATACATTTTAAATTGCAACTTAATTCAATTATATTGAAATGTATTGTTGTTTTTTAGAGTAATATTATTAAGGATGAATGATAACAAAACTGGAAGGACTGATAAGTGATGTTTGGTGCATATAAATTATGAATAAAGTTTGAAAATTAGAGATTGGAATTATGTTGGAGAAAAAAGCAGCAAAAAAAAAATATTAATAAAAACAAAATAGTTTATTAATTTTAGAAGCGTTTTTTTTAAATTTTTAATTATTTAAGTAGGTGTTAAAATATGTTTATCTTAATACTAAATAGCTGAGTTGAATTTTAAAAATGAAAACAATATTTTAAGCAAACCTGTCATTCTTAACACGAGCCTCTATACAAATCTAGAAGCAAAAATTATAAAGCAGTATATAATAAAATATGTCAACATTTTTTGAAATTCTAATTTTGTAGTAGGTACCGGTTTTCTTTTATTTCAAATACTTTATCTGGGACTTCAGTCAGAAGGGTATATAGATGTATATGAGATAAAAAATTAAATATTATTAGATAACTTTACAATAAAGTTTACCTCTATGTTCTTTAAGTAAAAAGTAACACTCGTATTCCGAATAATAAAATGAAATTATTGTAAATAAAATAATGTAAGCTAAAAAATGTTTTTAAGTATTTAATAATTTTCATTGAAGTTTTTCTACATTAAACTATTAAAAATTTAAAACGTCAAAAGTATCGAACACCTAACATTTGATTATATAATATGTGTTTAGCTCTGTTGACCGTGACATGAATCTAATAGAAAAATGAAAGTCAATGTTATGTATAATATCACATTATGGTCAAAAAAGTCAATATTATGGTTATTCAGGTGCTACTATTTTCCTTGCGCGTTATTTGCAAAAAGGCTGATGTTAGTTACAAATATGGTTTTCCCCTTATTATAAATTGAATAATCTTCCGGGATTCGGACAAAGTAGTTTTTTTCCCGATTGATTTTTTACCAACGATGTACAATATTATTATTCTGCTATTCGTAAAGTTCGTAATCAAGTAAAAAGTCGCTAAAAATCGCTACCATATACAAAATAAACCACATAAAATTAAATGTTCAAGATAAAATTCACGTGCCCGTGAGACAAGAAACACGAAAAAAAAACACTGAAGTACACAACAAGTGCCAGAACACCCTCCTCCGACTTATATAATTTTATAAAAATTATTATTTTGATGACGATGGTGGTGGTGATGATGATGATGATGATTACGAAAATAGCTGTCGAAACAATTGCGTAGTTCATGTAAATGTTGCGCGGACGCCTAAATTCTACGATAAACGTCTGCCGGCTGTTCGGACTGGGGCTCAAGCCCGGCGGTCCAGTGGCCGCCACCGTTGACGTGCTGATCGCGCTGGCCAACCTGTCGTACAGCGCATACGGGTACGATCACGTAACGACCGTCGTACAGCAGCGAATGCCGCTCAAGTGGGACATCACGACGGTGATGAGCGAGGCCAAGGTGTACACGTACCTGCTGACGCCGCCGCTGATGTTGATCGTGTGGCAGTTCAACAAGCGGTCGCTGTCGGACGTCATGCACGAGCTGGACACCGCCATGACGGAAACGGCCGCGGCCACGCCGCTGACGCCGTTCGCTTGGTACTCGACCGCGTGGCTGTGCATGTCAGTGCTCACCGAGTACGCCGTGTACACCATGTTCCACGTGGACACCGATTTCGCGTACTTCACGATGGCCGAGTACGGCATGATCGCCGTGTACAACGTATGGTCCAAGGTGCCGTTGTTCATGTACGTGTTCCTGATGGACACGATCCGAATGTCCGTCCGGGACATCAACCGTCGGCTGACCACGGTGGCCGAATGGCGGACGTACCGCAGACAGTGGGATGACCTCAGACGACTGGCAGTCCAACTGGCGCGCCATCAGTTCGGCGTCACCATCGTCGCGTTTATCGTGTGCACGATCGCGGAAATCGTTTTCTACGCGTTCATACTGTACTTTTACGGTTACAATCAGAAGAACGCACCGAAAATATCCATTTATTTCATCAACGCGTTTTTCAGCGCCGCCTGGATGTTTGAGGTCATCCGAAAGTCGGAAAACTGCAAACTAGAGGTTAACGCGTCCTGAAATTTTTTTACGATTTATGTTAATATAGTTTTGTTCATCGAAGAAAAAAATAATACTTTTTTTACAATTACAATGGATTTGAATAACTATTACTGTCGTAACACATTATCTCTTGGTTGGTACCTTTACAGTAGGAGAGTTCAAAATATATCTTATTTTAGGAACCCATTCATACGTTTTAACAAACGAAACTCACTCTTATCGAGTTATCCGCATGTTTATAATACATTTTAGTATTTTACACAAGTTTAGTTCTAGAAAATCGTTTTACCAAGATCAAAAAATTGAACGTTAAAATAATAATTTTAGTTTTTGATGTCATGTGTTATGTAATTAAAAAACTATAATAAATCAAAATATCTACCAAACTACTTAAAAAAATTGAGTAAATATTTTTTTCTTCTAAAACTTCTAAAAAATGTTATGTATTTTAACGTGGCATTACCGTTTCCATAGAATATTGAAAAATTTATTTTTTTTCCATTTTACTTACTCTTGAATCACTATCAAAGTGATTACTTTCTAAAGTTATTCAAAATTTAAAATACATTCCAACTAACAATTTTTAAAATAAATAATAATCATAATAGTCATAATATTATAATAACAAAAGTAATGATAAATTTCAATGAAAAATTTCTAAAACTAAAAGTTAAAGTAAATGTTATAAAAATTGTCATTCATAATAATGTGTTAATGTTTCATAATAATTATACCCATTTAAAGACCCTTTTCCGGAGTGCGGAGTGCTAAGGACAAGTCAATTGGTTACTATAATTTAGATTACAGATAATACTTATTCAATAGTTATATTAATGTATTTATTTTTTTTATTTATTAGCTACTGAAAACACAAAAAGTCTTGAATTTGATTAGAATCAACTTTAATTCAAATCACAGACAGGTAAATGATAAATATACTGTAAGTTTGACTAATAAATTAACAATCATTAGGTTATTACCTAAAAATGTATATTTTATCTTAATATTAACACTAAGGAGATACCCACCTAACTATGGCCTTATGGGTCTCATATCTGGGCTTTGAATTATACGAGTATGTACTCACAAATAATTAGAGGTTTGGAATTTAATCCAAAAGTCCAGTTGCGCTAGCTGATGGTTTTTATTTATGAGAACTGTAGGTGATTACTGATTCAATTTAGACTACAAATAGATAAATGATAATAATAAAATGAAAATAAGAAAGCTTCTTTAATGCGTAATGCTTATAAATAAATACTATTCATACAATATTTGACATAATAAATGTATAAACATTTTTTTTTAAGTATTCTATTTCAGATTATTAAATTAATAATACATAGGTTTCCATTTAAAAATAATTATTGAAGCTTCTCCAATAAATATTAAAATGAACATAAAATGTTGTTCAAGAAATACAAAAAAACTTCAACTGTTAAAATAATGACACTGTATCTATAATTAATGCATATTATATTCATAGTTATTAATTCGTATTTAGGATCATTAATTATAACGAGTAACAATTAAAAATAAATTTAATTTTCACTGTAAAATGTTGTCATTTATAGTTAATTGTAAAAAAAATAATAACAGAATGCTATGAATTCATAAGTAACTTTAATTTTTATTTTAAGTCTAGTGATAACTTATTATTTTCAGATAAAATATGCTTCTTTGTACATGTTACACGCAGATTTCAGTTTCATGCCATGCAATATTTTTGAAATGAATTACAGAAGTCTGAGATCAGTATGTTTAAAATTTAAATAATTTATGAAAAATCATGATTACTATTTTAATGCAAATGAATTTATTTATTTTTTAAGATTGCTACATTAGTCTCAGCCTTTCTAATTTTTCAAATTCAGATGAAATTATCCTAAAAAATACCAGATGCCATACAATTAGATAAAATCAGAATTCACACACAGTCACAAATCACTCACAATAGATAAAGGATTTTGCCTAAATTTGACACTTTAAAAATTGTTTACTGTTGAAAATATATAGACTCCAGAAGTAATCTAGGAATTCAAGACAACCACTTCGAAGTTCTGAGCCCAAGCGATGACAATGGAAACAAAAACATCTTATTCCTTAAAGATATTGATATATATAATTCAATCTAACAAAACCAACGCACATCTTCATGTGTAGCGATGTAGCATAACAATAAATACTTGTGAAGCTAAAAAGCTAAGTTGTTGATTTTGTACCAGACCACAAATAAAATAAATGTATCAAATATTCTTTGAAATAGACTGCAGGGATGGCGAACCTTTTCGTAACAGCGTGTCAAATAAAAATTTTGGTAGGATTTTGTTTTTCCTGCGTGTCAACTCGTTCGATAACCCTCAAATTTTTTTTCAAAAACTTTAATATTATCAAACTTACATATTCGTGTGTGTCACTAAAATAGTGTGAGCGGGTCACTCTGTGACACACGTGTCATAGGTTCGCCATCTCCGAAATAGAGGTTCTGATCACAATTATATTTGTGGGGGTTCAATGATTCATCATTGAACGCAGATTTAATTTAACCGTTACAGTGATAACCTGGAGGGGGAGAGGGTACGGTTGGTTGGAACACGTTTGTATGTTTTTTTTTTTTTTAAGAAAAACAAAAATTATCTACTACCTTTAAGCACATGCTTGTGATGGTGGTAGAGAGTATATAACATAATTATAAGTAGAAAAAAAAAAGCTGACAAGTTTGTATGTGTGGCAACGATGTGTTAATAAAAACCCAGATGGTCACCCATCCGAGTGCTAACAACGACGGACGGTATGTACGCTCAGAGCGTTGTCGTAGATTGAGCGTACGACCGCGCCTCACCAAGCCACTGTTATATTATAATATAAGTTTTTGTTCGTACTACAAATACTGAAACAAGAAAAAATGTTCAACGTTCACAAATGTTGTGGCAGCTTGAAGTGTGAAGGTACTTTAAGTTGATAAAACTACGTACAGTATTTTTTTTTTTTTTTTTATTACTTAATTTATATTTCTACAATCTGTTACATAAATTTTGAACAATAAGTGAAATTGATGAATTAGCTAACTATGGCGTGAAGGACGGATTAAAGATACCTTCCAGTGAAGGCACTTTTACAGTTAACGATGTAAAAAAAAAAAGTGTTAAACAATGTTAGTAAATATTATAAGGAAAGATGAGTAGAAATAACAAAGGTAGATATAGAAATAAGAGCAAAAGAAGTTGGTTGGTCTAGACTAATAGGTCCCTTCATCACCGCCTTCTCAACCTCTTTTGTGAGTTTCCGGGTATATTTATAGACTCAAGTTCTTTGATTAAAGGATTTTTTTGATTTTGTAGGTTGAAATTAAAACGTCTGTAGAAGGTCTAAGCTACATCGTTGATAGGAGAGATGGCTAGGTCATTATGTAATGTATGATTTAATGCGTAGAAGGGTGCTTTGGTTATAGCGCGAAGGACTTTGGACTGGAACATACAATATAAATTTTAATTTTCATTATTATGAAATGGAGTACGATAAGTACGTACCTATTCGTGTATAATTGCGTTACTTAAAATTAAAATATTTTCTCACGTGCAATCATATTAAAAGTTTATTATATTAGTTATAACATAATAATGTTATTTTAAATTAAAATGTTACAATTGTTTCTACCTTAAAAATGAGACTTTATTTATAGTAGATAGTCATTGGCTGTGGCCTGTGATTTATTACTCAAAACTTATATTATACAACAAATATTAATATCTATTTTATATTTGTTATGTATCCAGATCTCTCTACTATATTAAAAGGGCACTGAATTCTGTAGCTGTGTTGGTTATAAAAATAGTGCAGTAAAACTAGTAAAAATTATATATTTTCATATTTAACAATTTATGTTGATTTTATCTAGATAAAATATTTACTTTTTATCTTCATCTTTATCTAGAGAAAAATGTAGTAATCTATTCCCAACCCTGGTAGTAGGTAATAGTTAAAAGTAAACAATTAATATATTATAATAGAAAAAAAAGATAAACGATTGTTCATTCAGAACAAAACGATTCGAAACCCTTCCGAATTCCTTACAATAGTTAAGTCTATTAAACCATCTAACTGTATGTGTAGGTATATGTCTAAAATAATGTAATTTATATATTTTGTCTATCATACTACGACTATTTTCGATTGCATCTACGTGTTAAATTTTATTTTATTTTTGTTTATTTTTCGTTTTTCGAGCATTAATGTATTAACAATTTAAAACGTCAAAAGTATCAAAAACCTTTTATTAGATTATGAAGTATGTATTTAGCTCTGCCAACCGTGACGCGAATCTATTAGAAAAATGAAAGTCAATATTATGTATAATATCACATTATGGTTATTCGGGTGCGACTATCTTTCTCGCACGTCGTAAGAATAGTGATACTGCAATATAGTTTTTCGTTTAATCGATTGAATTTTCATTCAAGCTTTGGTCAGAGAAGTTTTTTCCCAATTGATTTTTTTAAACTTCCAACTACGAGACAAGAAATACGAAAAAATCACTGAAAGTCAAAACAAATACCAGAACACCCTTATCCAATTAATATAATATTATAACAATATCCAACATTATGATGATGAGGAGGAGGATGATGAGAAGGAGGAGAATGGTGATGATGATGATGATGACGAAGATGATATGATTATAACGATGACAGTCGAAACGGCTGCATAATAATGGTAAAGTTGCGTAGACGCCTGAACTCCACGATGAACGTCAGCCGGCTGTTCGGGCTGGGGCTCAAGCCAGACGGTTCGGTAGGCACCGCCGTGGACGTCCTAATCGTGATGGCCAATCTGTTGTACTGCGCGTATGGGTACGATCATGTGACGTCCCTCGTGCAGCAACGTATGCCGTTCGTGTGGGACATCACGACGGTGATGAGCGTGGCCAAGGTGTACACGTAACTGCTGACGCCGCCGCTGATGTTGATCATGTGGCAGTTCAACAAGCGGTCGCTGTCGGACGCCGTGCGCGATCTGGACCACGCCATGACGGAAACGGCCGCGGCCACGCCACTGAAACCGTTCGCTTGGTACTTGGCAAGATGGCTGAGCATGTCCGTGCTCATCGAGTTCGCTGGATACACTATGTTCCATCTGGACACCGATTTCGTGTACTTCACGATGACCGAGTACGGCATGATTCTCGTGTACAACGTATGGTCCAAGGTGCCGCTGTTCATGTACGTGTTCCTGATGGACACGATCCGAATGTCCATTCAGGACATCAACGGCCGGCTAACCACGGTGGCTGAATGGCGGACGTACCGTGGCCATTGGGATGACCTCAGACAATTGGCAGTCCAACTGGCCCGCCACCAGTTCGGTGTCACCATTGTCGCGTTTATCGTGTGCACGATCGCGGAGATCGTATTCTAAGAGTTCATGCTATACTTGTTCGGATACAATCAAAAGAACTCACTGCGAATGTCCATTTACTTCATCAATGCCTTGTTCAGCGCCTCTTGGATGTTTGAAGTGATCCGCATGTCGAAAAACTGCAAACTAGAGGTGGGCACTTTCCGGTGCATTTTTTATAAAATCTCTAAATAATCTATAATCTTATCTATATATTCTCCAAGAAAAAAAAATATGAACAAAAATAACAATAATTATGGACTTATATAACTGTCGTATCGTCTTCTACTGTCTTCGTTTCTCAGTTACGCAGTAACCGAATTAAGAATATTTCTTATTTTCCGAACTCCTTCAAACATTTCAACAAATCTAGACACACACTTTTCTAGTTGATTGTATTCGTTTTAAAGAAATTTAATACAAATGTGATGTTATATTATAACTACATAAATTTTTTACACTCAAAGATCCTTTTTCCGAGTGCTTAAGGACTGGGTACTTTTTACAAGATTAATTTTTCTTGGGAATTTTAACTGGTTTCAATAATTTAGACTATATAAAATACTAATTAATTTATTGTTATAATTTTTTTTTTATCTGAATTAGCTACTGAAAACACAAAAAGTCTTGAGTTCCATTAGCATTAACTTCAATTCAGATTACAGACAGGTAAATTATAAATATAAAGTAAGATTGAGTAACAAAAAAATAAAATAATTATTTTTAGAAGAGTATTCAATTAGTAATATAAGTTTTAATTTAGAAATACTTAAAGCTATATAGTGACTTCACCAACAAAAAAATATAAGAATAATTTAGTGAACATATTTCAATATAAAATGTTGGAATTTCTGTTACAAATTGTTCAAAAAATTCTACAGTGTATTTAATGACTGTTCAAATAATTATCCTGTATCTATAATGAATTATAATCATAATTAAAATAAATTATTAAAACACGTATTAATTAAAAATTAATTTCATTTTGCTGTGAAATGATGTCATTTAAAGTGTATTGTTATTAAAACAATAACGGAACGCGTTGAATTTATAAATAACTATATATTTTAATTTTCAGTCCAGTGATAACATATTATTTTCAGATAAAATATGCTTCTTTACATATGTTACATGCAGATTTTAGTTTCATGCCTTGCAATATTTTTGAAATGAACTACCGAAGTCTGCGATCAGTATGTTTCAATTTAATAAAAATAATCATTGTTAATCGAATTTAAAAGTATTTTTTTTTTAAGATTGCTACATTAATTACGGCGTTTCTGATTTTTCAAATTCAGATGAAATTATCCTAAAAAATACAAGATGCCATACAAACAATTAGATTAAATAAAATTTACTGTAGATATTATGTGTAAGTATGTAAGTTTTTAAAAATTACAAATACATTTTATCTACAAATCTATTTTTATAAAATAGTATATAATATAGTGATTATTAATTCAACTATTTATAATATAATTTTAATTATTTGATATAAATTCGATATTCTATTCACTTTTAACTATTAAAAAAAAATCTATTATAAGCATTTTAACCTCAACTTGGTTTGAACATCATAAAATAAATCGTTTTCTTTTATCACATTGCATGATTTTTATGCACCATTGAATGGTGGATTAATCCTATAATTACCACAGAATGTTGGTGTATAGAATTAAGGTAGCAATGTGAAGCACATGAACCGACCTTGGCACATTAGTTGGTACCGACCCTAAAGTTCAGAGCAGTCTATTTTTTTCATTTATAAGATTATAAATTTATAGTACATCAATAAATTTCAATCATAACTCTAAATTTCTAAATTTGAGTTCATTAGCAATATCTTCTCATCATCCTGTCTGCCCAGCTTCCATCGTAGGACACATATAATTTATAAACGCCTATGAATGTGTTCAATTTTTTCAACTTAACGTAATTGATATAGTTATATGGGTTCCAAATCACGGATCCATATTATAGTTGAGATCTTACTAGCACAATGTATAGAACTATAAGAAACATTTGATTATACTGGATACATGATGCAATATTTGATAGTTATGGGTTAAAATTAGATTTACTTTTCAAATTATTAGTAGAAAAATAAATAACTTCTAGGCATCATCATCTAATATAGATATATTATCAGGTCACTCGAAGATGTCTCGTGGACATCTAATATGAAAAGAAAAACAAACACTATGCTTAACTCGTGGTGAACCCCTTACACTCAATCACCTCATTGCTTACTGCTGAAACCAAATAGAAGCCAAAAGTTGTCTAGGAACTTAAGACAACCTCTTTGAACTTTTGAACCCATGGCAAAACAACGGAAACAAAATCATCTTACTACTTAAAGATATGTATACGTATAGTTCAATATAATAAAACCAATGTATCTATATTTGTATGTTACATAATATTAAATATTTTTGTAAGCTAAGCTGTACCGAGAATAATAAAAATATACATATATATTTACTATAAATATGGCTCTGTTCAGAATTGTTTTTAGTGTAGGTATAATGATTCATCATTGAATACAAATTGAATTAATCCATTACAATTTTCAGGGACCTACTTAATTACGAAATGCACTCAAAATCTATACAGCAGAGCGAGTTGAATTTTTAAATTATCTTAGAAAGTTTTAAGTAGGTAAAAGGTTAAAAATTAAAACAGTATAACAAGGTAATGAAAGATTTACAATTATTAATACAGAACAAAACAATTCGAAATACTACAGATTTCCTTACAATTGATAAATTTATAACATTACTGTAATAAACTTAACAAATTTAATATAAGACTAATTAGAAAATATTGACAACAAACATCTGCCTGTTAAACTGGAATAATTTCACTACCTCCACTAAAACCAAGGTAATCAGGAATCACGGTACAAACTAATGTTATATACTAAAATATCACGAATAACGAGACTAACTTAATTAAATTTTAAAAACATACTAATTTCGTAATGAATTCTTAATTATTTGCCTTTATAATTCACAGGATATCATCAACTAAAAAAATTGTTTTCACAAGCTCACATTTCTACATTCATTATTATAAAAATATATATTTTTTGAAATACCAATATTAAATACCAATAACTTATATTATAGGGAGTATACTCCTGATTAGGAATGCAAATAATAAATTATTATTCAAATAACTTATATTTTTATAATTCGTATGTAACAAATATTTACACACTTGTACTTTAAGAAGTTACTTGTAGACAATACATAGGAAGATAAAACCATTATTATAATGCTATTATTTTAAAACTAAAAGTATATTGTCTCAATATTCAACATCAGACAGTACAAACAATTATGATAACTTTAATACGATAGTAATATGTATTCTGGTAATCAATATTTCTCGTAGTATAAAACCTATTTGAAAAGTTTAATAGGCGGCCTAAATACTTCATAAGTACTAAGTAATCTTTTATTTTTTATATAGGGCCACTCTAGAAACTATTTGGTTATACATGACTGCAACTGTTCCTGAATAGTTTTACAACGTAGCGTTGTAACTTTGAAATTCAACTTTTTTGTATTATTTTAATTTTTAAAAAAAATGATTTTAAAATTGGTATTTATTTTGATTATTATTGCGTATGCTACCGGGGATAGAACTAAATCGAATAACCAATATGATGACGACGATCGTGTCAAGGTTAGCTCTTATTTTAATAGGTTTTTAAAAAGTAATATATTTTAAAGTATTTACAATAACACACATTTTGAGTAGGTTTTTCCAGAACTAGCGATTAACAGCCAAAGTGATACAATGTCGAACCTACGTGGAGGAGGCAATAGTGTTTATTTTACAAATGGTCTACCAACGAATTTCGACTCGAGGAAAAAATGGCCAAATTGTCCATCGATCGGTCATATTTACAATCAAGGAAACTGTCGTTCGAGTTATGCTGTAGCGGCAGCTTCTGCAGCGTCTGATAGGATATGTATCCATTCCAACAGCACAAAAAATCCTATAATGTCTGCACAACAGATAATTTCTTGCTGTTATTTGTGTGGATATGGATGTGATGGTGGATCACTATTCGAGTCGTGGGACTTTTACAGGAGACATGGATTTGTGTCAGGTGGAGAATATAACTCTAACCAGGTATTATTCTATACCCATATTTCGTTTAATTAATCTATTGCTAGCCATCGGAATTATTGCTATAGTCACTCCTCAATATATTCACACATAAATTCAATGTCACTATAAAGTTGACAAATTATCAATTCCAGAATATGTGGAATTTAAAAATTAAAATAATGATACAAAACAATATTAATTTGACGTCAATCTTTCAAACCATACTATAGGTTTAGATACCGATTTGAATACAAAGTATTTAACTTTCAAATTACCAATTGATTTCATAGTAGAAAAACTCACCATGATTAAACGAAATAAACTTCTCATCCTAAACATTTTTACATTTTGTTTTAAAATTTTAATTAAACATTTATTAATTAAAATGTATTTGGTGTTTAATAATAACGCTATAATTTTAGATTCTGAATGTAAACCCATTGGTTTTCTATCCTATATTTATGATCTCTTGATTTATCCTTTTTAGTGATACAGTTTAAAAAACGTGACACTAAATTAAACATTAAAGAACATTTTGTATGAACCTACAGCCGTAAGCTTAGTACATAATAATATGTTTTTATCAACAAATTAATTTTCAATAAGCTGGAGAAGTTAGTCATTGTTTTTCAACAAGTTAAAATTAAATTACTTTGATACAAAAACTATCTAAATTGGAATATTAGTTAGTTTTATTATTTTCCAAATTTATTTCTAACTTAGTTAGTTAGAAGTTAGTTTGGTGAAAATAGTAATTTAAGTTAGAGTAGTATAGTTTAAAATATAAATTTAAGACCTGTTTGTTTAAAACACGTTAAATCGTACATAAATTAATTACTCTGTATCTCGGTAAATTATTGGTGACGGCCGACGACAAAAAAATGATGTTGAAGGACTGATAATTTGATCAAATGCTTCAACTTTCAAGTAGGATTGTAGTAATAATTAATAACCCCTATTTCTTGGGAATGAATTGGAGCATCAGTCACTAGAACACAGAATGTATACCAGAATAAGAAATATACAAACTGATACTATGGCGTCATGGTTAAAGTGTATTAAAAGAAATAGATATAACTAATATGAACAATAATTAAGAAATAATGACAAGAAAAATGTTTTAATAATCAGATTTTACTTTTTAGGGTTGTCAACCATATACAATCCCACCATGTAAACTAATAAACGAAAAACCACCTGGACACAGCTGTACGACATTTAACAGAGAGGAAACACCAACATGTGAAAAAAAGTGTAATAACCCAAATTACTACACTTCGTTCAGAGCCGATATTTACAGGGGTAGATTTATAATTCAGTATACCTATTATAAATTATATTAATATGATCGTACATAGTTTGATTTGTGTGATTTTTTATTGTTTTGTTTTATTTGTGTTTCGTATTTTTTCTATTTTAACTCAAATTGATTATTATATTTTAGATAGGTAAAATTCTAACTATTAATCAAAATAATTAATCAACAAATGATCGAACAATAATCATATAAATCCTTTAAAAAAAACGTTTATTTATAAATTCATTGAAAATAATAGAGTAGGTACTTGTTTGAATCAAAAAAAGATTTTTAAAAATGTAACATGTCTTTATCATACATTTGAAACAATGTATAGTTGCTATTAGAATTTTATTTATTTTAAAAAATAAAAACAAACTGCCAAATTTACAGAAATTACATTTAAGATATCTTTATATTGTTAATATACGCAGTGCATTTTAAATATGTTTTCTGTATTTTACTTTTTCATGCATACTTACATGTTACGATTGAAACTGTTTATATAAAATGTTAAAACAATTATCAACAGTATAGGTAGTAAATTCAGTTCCACTTTAATCGTCTACCTATTTAATACATGAATTTATCATTCATGTTGAATTAATTATATCATAACAGTAAATGTTTCAGCCGTATCTTAGCAAAACATGTAATATCTTGTCAATTGCTTTTAATTTTGATAATGTACCAATACTTATATTATGTCTTGTACTTAGTCATTATTGTTTTTATAACTATAGGTAAATATTATAAAGTATCTCCTTACATGGCTATGAAAGAAATTTTTGATAACGGCCCGATAACAACTCAGTTTTATATGTACAGAGATTTAGTTGATTACAAATCTGGTATGTAAATTATACGATATTACGTTTTTGTGGTAATTACATTTTATAATACATTTTTTTTTTTAACTTTCAAGGTGTATATCAGTACGATGAGCAGTCAGATGTCGATTTCTTTACCGTCCATAGTGTAAAGATTTTCGGTTGGGGTGAAGAAAACGGCTCCCCTTACTGGTTGGCAGCCAACTCGTTTGGTACGGATTGGGGTTATCACGGAACTTTTAAGATTTCAAGAGGTAATGACGGATGCTTCTTCCAAGAAAAAATGTACGCTGGATTACCATTTTAATAAATGTATTGTTCATGATGTCATAAGATAACTATCAATTAATGTTCGACTAAACGATAAATATTATAAAATATAAATATGTACATCAACAATATATATATATATATATATATAAAATATAATTAAAAATAATCATTCAAGTGTTTGTACTGTTTGCTCCTAGTACCTAATATTCAAAATAGGTATGTAATATATTTAACATGTTTGACATGAACATGATAAAATAATACATGATTCTAAAATAAAAATAAATAATCCTATCACTTCAAAGACCACGATTTACATTTTGTTTAAGTACTTACTATTGAAAACAATCAATAATTTTTTCATGGATATCTAAGTATTTTTATTCTTACATAATAATCCTAAACACTAAAGATATAAAAGAACTTAATGCGGTCATTCAAAAACTATTTTAACCAGATAATAGAATCATTGTACAATACTTTACTGGTATAATATATTACTACAATTATTTAAAAATATTAAATAATAATTAATTAAGTAAAAATAATAGTAAATTTGAGGAAAATGAAAGGCTTTTTTCAAATTCAATTTTTCTATAAATTCTTTTTTTTGCTTGTAAATTGTTGCTAGGTTACATATTATTATACAATAATAATAGTAAAAATGTTTTGGTTTTTTCTATGAAAATTTATCTGACTGGTAAGACAACCGTAGCTTCGTCTGTCCAGCAAAATAAAATTTGAAAATTCGCCAGTCGTGCCATTTTTCCAGTTAAATAAATTACGCTATAAACACCCTCCAACTCTCGAGAAATCATGGATATAACTTTTATTGAAAACGATCCAATAATTTTTGAATCTCTAGGTATTAAACAACAGAAAAACATTAATTTATATGTATAATAAGTATAGATATACACTGAAATCCGCTGAAATCCACCAATAGCGAATATTGATGAATCAGCTAGTTATATGAGAAACTAATTAATCACACACATAATATATATTTTAAAAATATATTATCATTTACTTAACACTTATTATTTTAACTATATGTGGAAGTTCTCAAGCTCCTCAATTTTATGTAGAGGATTACGCACGACTGCACGAGTTGAGATTTTTTACACTGTTGATAATAAGTCTATAATACACCTTAATCCAACATACTATTGAATATTAAGTATAGAGTATAGACAGTAGTCCTTTTAGTGTGGTGCTATACGGGTAAAAATAAAAAATATAAAGTACTTTTTGTCGTCAGCTTTATAATTTTATTCCTACCGCTACCTATCTTTCCAGAGGTTGGACAACATGGCCAAATAATATATTTTTAAATGTAAAATACAAAACAAATGTTGAATAATGGAAGAAAAAAATTATTTGTTTTTCAAATACATGTTCCATAATGGTTTACTTAAAATATACACAATACAATAATACAGTTTATACAAATAAAATGACTATTTATTCACTAGGTATCGGCAATAACATATAAGTATATAACTCATCGTACCTACTTGAAACGCCATAATATAGTTTGAAGAATGTAATGTGCGACTTGTACAATATAAAATACAAAACACTTGGTGGGTAAGTTACTAAGATTCACTATTTTCAATAAAATATAGCTAAGGTGGAATTGATACATAAACTGTAAATATATTATTAATGTAAGTACAGTACCTAGGTGTTAAATATTAAAATAGAAAATGAAATTCTAGTAAGTAAGTAGTAACTATTATCAATAAAACATAAAAGTATACCATTACTCACTAGTCACTATTATCAGTTTATGATAATTTGTCATAATTCATAAGACACTTGTTTGGACTAAATAGCCTAAGTTGTGTTAAAACTTATTAAATTCGGTATAAATTAATTATACCATGAATTGAAAAAATATAATTTACAATATAACAATTTTTAATTTACAAATTCAAATTTAAAACTCGTTTTAGATAAAAGGGGAAGAGCACACATTCTAGTAAGCTCATCATATTAACATATATATATATAATAATTATTATCCTATATTAATATATTGGTTTTCAGAACTTAATCACATCACTAAGTTAATATATCAGTAGAATTGACAAAAATGACAGGTGTCTCAAATTTATTCGATTCTGAGCAGAGAGTATTGATATTAAATTGATGTGTTTTATCTTTTCATTTATTTTTATCTTGCTTGTCATCATCATCTTTTAGAGCGGTAAAAATTCTATTTCAAATTCAAATTTTGAAAAAATTGGATACTTAAACAAAAATTACTATTTTAAATAATATGATGTTGTTATTTAAATAATATTATTTATAGGAAAGAGGTAGATACTTGAAACTTTTTGCAAACTAATAGTACAATTAAATATAGTTACACATTACATTGTAATGAAAATTAAAAAATATTTAGATTTGTTTTAAATTATTTATGATATGGACCTATTCACACTGTGCCACCACGGTACCTACGTCAGTATAAACATATAATAATTAGCAGGTAACAGATAGTAATAGTAATAATAATAGTGTGATACATTTTTATGATAAACACTATTTGTTTTTGGCAAAAATTAGTTCAACCTAGAGTGCCTTGAAAGAGATTCTCTATCAAGGAACTCTAGTTCAACCTATTGAATTAATAATTTAAATTTAATTATGAAATAAAATATCCTGAGAAATATAGGCTGAAAGACGGTCTCCGTTAGAAAACGTTTTCAATCGTACAAGAAATATAATAATTTATTATTGAGTTCAAATGTTAAACAGTGTAATTAGTGTACCTAATTTTAACTTATTCGATATTAAAAAATATACTACCTAACACGTAGGTGCCTGTTACATATTTTACTATGAAGTATCAGATAATATTTTATCTAAATGGATTTATCTATATATTATTTTTAAAAAAATATTTAGTCTATTTACACGATTTGACAAAATACAATTTACTCTTAAACAATACCTATACCTGTATTATAAGTATACAATGTCATTTTAATTTATAATAAATAAGTACCTATTTAAATACATAAATCTGCTTAAAAACGTACATGACACTTAAAATTAAGTGTTATTTTAAAAGATTACAATATCAGTCAACATTAAACAATAAATATCAGTATCAGTATACATTATTTTTTAGTACTCCCTTACAATAGAAATTAATAATTTCAATCATCACCATGTTGAGAAATAATACAATTTTATTGTTACTATTATTTTGCAATATTTGGTTGTCGTGTAATGCAACATTTAAGCTACAACACATCGTCGAACACGTAAACCGTGCCAACGTACCATGGGAAGTAAGTTCGACAATATAATTATATATAAATTAAAATAAACAAGATACTACTACTAAGATAAAATGTCATTAACGAGTTCACGTTTATTTAATAAAATAACAATTATTCATACTTCATATGTCTAAGTTATTGACAGTACTATTTTTATTACAAATCGCATTATTTTGAAGGCTTTAAAATTACTACAAATAGGTTTTTTTTAGAAACTTGTTGACTCTGTACCTTAAAATATATCTCATTTGTTTTTTAAAAAATATTGAAATCTAAAAAAAATCTAAAAAAAAAATTATCATGAAACCTACAAACAACTAACTCACTTCATCCAAAATTATACCATAGCATTTTTAATGATTTGAAATATTAATATTTATGACGATTTTTTATATATAGCTTAAAATTATTTTCTAAGCATTTTTCATGTTCAGCTAACAATTTATGTATGGTAAAATATTTATTAAATACAAACCTATCACATATACATATTCATATTAATCACCCTTATATAATTATGAGATTACTTTTTAGGTTTCTTTTATTACATGGTTTTAATTTACTTAAGTTAATTTTAAATTTAAATTAAAACGATTTTTAGAATCGGCTACTACAAGTCTCAATTTAAAAGTCAATACAAAGTTTCAACTTCAAATTTACTAATATTCAGGTTACCGCAATTATTGCATGAAAGTTATGTAAGCATTTAATTATTCTTAGAAATATCACTCAGAAATGTTTTTCAAATCCAATAATTTTTAATTATTTTAAAATTTAATGAAAATAATGTAACACTCCCGTGCGTAGTATTATTTCGAAATGTATGCAAACAAATTATATTGAACTCCATGACAATGAAAGATAGCTCTCAAAAGTGGTAGTCATTTTAATTTAAAATTATTGAATACGCTGCAATTGAGTAATTTTAATATTTTACAATAAGTCAATAGATAAAATAGAAACAAACAATGTTGAAAAATTATTAGATACCTATAATATTATATACTATAACCTAGGTACTTATAGTCAAATAAACTTAGATACTCGAAAAAAAAATGTATTAAAATGTCTCAATTTTATATTTCACGAAATTTGTGAACACTAATCATAAGTCCCACAGAGTTTGTGAAAACTAATACAAATAAATTATTTAAATGAATCTCGGACCATCTAATATACAATTTTTATTTGTAGGCCGGAATTAACCAACTTGGTACGTCTGATTACAAAAACATAGTTGGAACTTGGGGCTTTCAAAAAAATGGTAAAGAGATCGATATTATCGGTCGTAAAGACAATAATCACGGTACGGATGATGGATCAAACGATATGCCGGAAACTTTCGACGCCAGAAATAAATGGTTTGAATGCGTTTCTATTGCTCACATATGGAACCAGGGAAACTGTGCTGCCGACTGGGTGCGTATTTGATTTATTCAATTTCAATATCAAAACTTGTGCCCAGTGAATAATGTATTTTTTCAGGCGATTTCCGTCACTTCGGCTATTAACGACCGTATATGTATCAAGTCGAAAAAAAATATTACAGTGCTTTATTCTCCACAAAAACTTTTGTCATGTTGTGATGACTGTGGTGATGGATGCAATGGCGGCTATTCCGGAGCCGCGTGGCAATATTGGATGAAAAGAGGATTGGTCACAGGAGGCGATTACGGTAGCAATGAAGTAATTTGAATTTCTCTTGATCAATATTCAATATTAAATACACGAAATAAATTTGAGACTCATATATTTCACTTAGCAATCATTTTCACGCAATATATCAACTCGATATTGGAATGATAGATCATACATTTCCTTATTTTCCAATTTCTTGAAGAAATTTTAATAAAGCTCACAATTTTAGAGTTCCATACATTTAAAAACTTTTAAAGCAATCCAATATGTTTTCACTACGTGAGATGTTATTAAAATATAGATTATAATGTATAGATTTAAATAATAAATTAAAAAAATTACACCATTGTAGGGCTGTCAACCATGGTTAATACCACCATGTAACCATACGGTTATGGACGAAAGAAGTCCATCATATATGTGCGGAAAATATAAATCAGAGACACCAAAATGCAATTTAAATTGCTACAACCCAAACTATTCAAAACCCTTCCTCAAAGACATTTCAAAAGGTAAGTTGTGGAAAATCTCTTTCAAATTAGATATTAATAATTTATTAATATCATAACTATTTTTTTCGTAAATATTGAAATATTTTAATTTATATTAGGAGTACGAATTGATTGGAACTGTCCTGGCACAATCAGGAATGAATTGAAAAAACACGGACCTGCAACTGCTATAATGCGTGTTTATGAAGATTTCCTAACATACAAGTCAGGTATGATATAAAATAATAATTAATCTTACAAAAAATATCTCTTAGATAATTAAATTTTTATTTTTATATTCAGGAATTTATCAACATGTAACTGGTAAGCTACTTGGACAGATTACGGTAAAGGTCATTGGATGGGGTGTAAACAGAGGCGTTCAATATTGGTTGGCTGCCAATTCATGGGGCACATCTTGGGGAGACAAAGGATTTTTCAAAATCCGTCGTGGTTCCAATGAATGTTTGTTTGAAGATTATTTTATAAGCGGAAGACCAGTATTATAACGTAAACGTAATAGTTCTCGTTGATGAAATAATATACTAGACATTAGCAAACAATATATAATATATATATACATATTATATATGGGGCCATGTGGGATTTCAAATCTATGACTATATACATAATAATAATACGTTATACTTTTCAACAAACAATTTCGTATTAATTGTATTAAAAATAACACTTATAAATAAATATTTAGTAACACTTAAGAATTACAAATGGTATTTTATACAAGAACGAAGTAAATCAAATAACTATCATCAAGTTATGAAAATTAAAATAAATATATAACTAAGAATATATGTACAAATCAAAAAATATATATATATTTTCGTACAAAAATATTTATAATCCTTATCACGACTATTTGATGTGGATTAGCTGCATGATAATACGAGTCTCGTACAATGCAGGATTGGTTACTGACTGATCAGTTTTGTTCGGGGCTGATAGATTGTATAAGCTGTACAACGATTTCTTCACAGCCAGAAGCGACCATATTATGTATATGTATATCATAATATATAGATAGAACATAATATTTTATGTGTTATTTTAATAATTGTCTATAAGATATTAAAAACATCCTGCAAGTGGTTCACGCTCAACACCTTGGTACTGTGCCATTGTCAATTGATGCATTTAATCGTGCATTGGTATGTTGGTATATTTGTAACTACTTTTCAGCAAATTGATTGCTCTTATAAATTATAATTACTTTAAAACTACTAATCAACAAACCGAGTATCTGCGTAAATTAAAATTGTCTAAAAACATTTATTTTATAAGAACATTTTTAATAGATTCAATGTTTCTATTCAAAGTTGTTTCAAAGTTGTAAAAAACAAAATATTCTAATTAATAAAAGAATACGGCAATATGCGTATGCAATTTAATAGCATGGATCAATGTAGAAAGAAAACGTTTGTCCTATAACTATATTATTATATTCTACTTATTCAAATATTTTAATGTTTAATAAACTATTTTGTTACCAGAGTGTAAAAAAGTGGCTTTACAATAAACTTTGTTTAAAATTATTTTAAAGTGAGCTTATAAGAAAATTGCATTAAATGTTCAAAATTTAATGCATTTTAAACACATCAAACAAATGACACAATATAAGTGATCAAATTGTTCATAATTGATTGTGTATAAATTTGAACGTTTATAACTCCGTGTCATCTTATTATCATTGGCGCAACTGGGGGGTACTAAAGACCCTTTCGGCCAAGTTCTAATTTAGCATCCCCATTTTTTTCGAGTGATTTGATGTTATTTTATATCATTGCTCAAACGAAAAGTCGTGTGTTAAAATATGTATAAGAAGTTTTTAAATATCGATTATTGTTGATTTATAACTTACAAGGTTATGTAATTTTAGTATCAGGGTGCTTTACAATTATAGCACCCCAGGTTATAGAAGTCTGGTGACGCCTTTGTGTATTTGTTATTCCACGTAGTTGTTATCATTAATTTACAGTGTAATATTATTACGCTATTATTTATAAATGGAGAAAGCACCTTCATCTAAGATCTTACTGCTTCCGCGACTCCATCTTTATTAGCTCCATAAGGTTCTTGTGAAAAATTATTTATCTGTAATTGTGAATTTATAGAGTGATTCCGTAGATGAAGGCTTTCTATAGTAAAATCTATATTATAAAGTACGTTATATTTATATTAATTAGTTATTAATAAAATCAATAGATGTCAAAAACATAATTTTTAAAAGCAATATAATTATCATTCACACTTATCGTTGTGAAATTAACTTTGGTAATTTAGAAATTTGATAGGACATGACAATTTTTTAGCCCGAAAATTTTACTTTCCTAATCTCTAGTGATATTCACGGGGGGGGGGGTAATATTTCACACGGCAAATAATCACTGGTACGCCCAGACGAAAAAACTGTAAAAGTTTATTATATTTATATAATAAACTAATATATAAAAATAATTATTTATGTTATAATTAATATGATATACTAAACACCGCATGCAAATCTACGACTATACATTTTGAATTCTTATACCGTCTGTCGGTTTATAATACACATAATATAATAGATTTGTAATAGGTATACACTATACACATAATAATAATATATAGATATACATCAATTTTAAATTTAGCAAAATATATAACTTTACTACATTCAATCTACAACAATAACTTAACATTATACGGAATTTTTGAAATGTTAACTGAATAATAAGAATCGTATACAGATACA
This sequence comes from Myzus persicae, assembly GCF_001856785.1. Taxonomy (NCBI): domain Eukaryota; kingdom Metazoa; phylum Arthropoda; class Insecta; order Hemiptera; family Aphididae; genus Myzus; species Myzus persicae. Next base: position 1,603,514 of record NW_019103933.1, read on the forward strand.
TATTATTATTTACTTATAGGATTAATATTTTTATTTTTATTTTTATCGATTCCAAAAACAACATTGACATCACAGGCCATTAGTTACACAATATATTTTACCTTATGGTATTATGAAAACATAGAGGAACATCATTTTTTGTATGTATTATTTTATACAATAACACAAATTACTAATTATTTTGTTTTAGAAAATGGATTAATAGTCTAGGTTATGTTCGTGATTGAGTCCAAGCGCAGCGTCAAGTTAGTGAGATATCCTGTGATCAATCCGATATTGAAATATTTTGATTATATATAATATATAAGTAGGTATATTTTACTTATAACATACGTCATACATACTTTCGATATAATATTATGCCATACTGTTATAGTGTTACACTTTCCTGTACTTATTATAAATAATTGATATGAACGAAAGTATACTATTCTGATTGAAGAAGGTCTATCAATATATATTGCTAATTATAATTTATGATATCATTACTTTAAAGTAATTTATTTTACTATTACAGTATAGGTTGAATTAATTTTTACCAAAAACAATTTTCAAATGTCTTAGTGTGTATAACATATAATAATAAACTTTAAATGTTTCAAATAACAACGAATTATATTCTATTATTCGAATTTTTAATTACAACAATATAAGTAAAATCATTATTCATAGTTTAAATATCTCATTTTATTTTAATTATAACTAAAATATGCAAATAATTGAAGTTATGTTTCTTTAATATTTTAAATTGCCATAATAATAAATTATGAGGAACCCTATGTAACAATTTCAAACTTTTCGACCCAGCAAAACATTTTTTATTTAACAAAAAAATAATCACACTCATCATTGTAAAATTATTACGTCATATCGCTCAGAATCTAAATTCTAGAATATATTATGCTATTGAATGCTATTTGGATGTATAGTTGATTATAAGAAAAAACACGTTATTAATTATTATATGTTTAAATAACTCCACAAATATTAATAAATGTTTATTTTAGCTGGGGGTACCTGGTTTCATTTGAATTTGAAAAATCGAATATGCAGCAATAATGGTGAATATCTAGAAAAATTAATTTTACTTTAATTTTCTATTATATTTATAACTCAATAATTACTTACTGTAACTAAGTTTCTATAGGTAATATCAAAAATATTACACGGCATGAAACTGAAATCAGTATGCAGCATGTACATAGACGTGAACTGAAACTGAATAAAATAAAATTAGCTATTATAATATTGTTCGATTTACTTTTGCATATCTACTTCTTTATAATCTGATACTGTAGTTTTAACAGCACCATTCAAAAGTATTTGTGTCCTTTTCATCTGTTTCTTAAAAATAAAAAAATTAGACAAATTATTGAAAATAAAAAAAAAACTACTTATAAATGAATTAGTAATTATAATTATTTACAATCAAGTTATGGCCCCAAATTCAAAAATAAATTGTAATCTTTTATATTCCATCTAAAATAGTTTTAGTTAATTATTATTGCAAGTTATATTGAAGAATACATGGATATATATGTATACGAACTACAAAGAGTTTAAAAAATATATGAAACTTTTTACACTCCAAAAATTTTAGTATTGAAATTACTGCAAAGTACAGTGGAATCCGCTTATTGTGGGCACCGGTTAATATGGGCATCCGCTTATTGTGGGCAAACAGAGCTGGTCCCAATACAAATGTATATTAACAATGTTAATTCGGTTTTTATGGGCAACCGCTTAATGTGGGCAAACAGGGCTGGTCCCAACGTGCCCACATTAAGCGGAATCCACTGTATTGAAGCTAAATTTTTCCATTAAACAAATTATGTACAAAATACAACCATGCAATATTTTAATAATTTATTTACTTCTATCTTGCAGCTATGGCTTGTTCGAAAAAGTTCAAACATCAAGCTGGCCCGAACACACAGGTTTATGAAGTATGCAACAATTTCATTAGGAGAATTAGCTCTCCAACTTAAATATATCGTAAAACAGAAAAAGGTTAATTCCATAATAGTGAACATAATAAAAATAATGATAATCTTTCCAAACACAGTGTTCGTTAGAACTATTCCCATGTGTTGGAGCTCTTTCCATTTGAGACTGTGCGTTTTCCACACCCTGATCGAGGTTATGTCACTGTTGAGTTCTCGTATACCGCGGGAGACCAAGGAGATGAGAAAAATGTACATCAATACTGGTGTTACTAACCACACGTTCGAGATGACGAACTGAGCAGTGGCAGTGATCGAAAAAAATTTTAAGTCCGTGCGATAGTGAAACGCCATTATCTGTATGAGTTCCGCGACCATGGTAATCGACAGCCAACCGAAGAAGTGTATCATATACGGCTTTAGAGAGACATCATTGATTCTGTAGACGAGATCGTCGAAATCGCTTATGTAGTTCATAATGGTTGTCTTTTTGACACACAACAATACGATCATTATCGGATGCGCTAAAAACCTGATATGGAGTCGAACCACGGACGTTATTGTAGACAGGTCGAACATTTCCGACAGATTCTTTTGGACATAAATGAACATTTCGTAGTATATATAAATACTTACTGACAAATTAACGAATATAAATAGAAAATAAACGATCCGAAAACCGTCACGGTATAATCCCATACCATACAGGTGGCAGAAATACATCATCGGTTTCATGCGGCAGTTTAACGGTTGCATGGTGAATGCGTACTTCAAGCGAAATAATTATATGAACAAAGTACAATATCTATAGTATTTCTCTCGATAGATACTACAGGCAATATTTGATTCAGACGTATAGTAAAGAATTTCGGTTTACTTTTTACAACAATATAAGAATTTCAATCATTAAGATCGATTAATGGTAGCAAATAACCTTCGAGTGATATACCGCTTCTTGAACCTCAAGGCTCAAGTGAATATGTAAACATGAATACAATGAATGGTTAGGTCATGTAACTATTCACCTATACAAGATTAGTTTAGAACACTTCTAAAATAAACATGTTCTGTATGCACAGTGTACACCCTCAAAAACACTTTTTAATAATAATAAAAAGAGTCCATGTTTGAGTTATTCAATAATGAATTTTACATTACGTAAAATACTTTGAAATTCAAACACATGTAGTATTATGTACCTATACATGTATTATGTATACATACATTACAAAAATGAGCTTACATTAATCACAAACCAAAACTTGTGAAAAAATGATATTAACAAATTTATTGTTTACCCTTAGGCATTAGATCATATAAAAATATTATATTATACAATACAATTCATGTGTAATTATTTGCATTATTTTTTTTGAAGCAAACGTCCAATTTTTTTTTAATTTTAGTAAAAAATCTTACTATTTTTGGGAACGTTTTTTTAATGTTACAAGTCTAGACTTAAAAACAAAAATTATATTATACATGAATCAATAGATTAATAAAAATGTATATGAATATCATAAAAAAAACAAAATAATTTGAATATTACATTATGGCTAGAAAGGTTTATATAAATGTCTTGAGAAAAATCCAAGTCTCTACAGTTTACCGTTTTTAAATCACATCGTAAAAAACTGGGAAAATCACTCTGCTATATAGCATGTGAGGATTGTACCTATTCATTCAATTGGTCACTGTAATGGCGATATGATAAATTTAAAATCATTATAAATCATAAGGAAAACGATTTTGACAGGATGCGGTCATTCAAGCTATTCTTCTAATGATATTTTCATAAGTGATTTATTTCTTCTAACTGTGGCAGTAGGTTGAACTAATTTTTGAAAGAAAAAAAATAAATAGCATATTATCCTACAGGCTACCTATTATGATATTACTAGCTGTTAAAAACTAATATGTAAATCAATATCGATGTACTGTAGACACTTGAATTAGTTTGTCATATAAATAACTTAAAATTAATCAAAATAAGCTGAAAATTATGATTTTTATAAATTAAAAATAATATACAAACTAGCGAAAAAATTCAAGTTCTAACGAATAATATTTTTTTAACTATAACGAAACAACTAAAATTGTTCTTTTTAGTTTAAATATTCGATTTGGCCTATGGTTCCGTCTTATGCATGTGTACCGTTTAAAATTAACATCTTATTTAAATTATATAAAACACCTTTGACTGTAATCCTGATTTTTTCTTCGCTTCATCCTTCTGTGGATACTTGATAAGTTGTAAAATCCGTTAATCGGAGGCATCTGCCTCTCTTGCCATTGATGTTCATTTGAAAAAATAAAATATCTTCTTAACATTTTCAAATAAAAAAAGTAAATTCACACGAAATACAACACAAAAATATTACAATATTACTAAATAATAAATATATACAAACAAAATGTAATGTTTGTGAACATTTCAAGTATCTACAGTTTATTATTCTTAAATTATAATACAATATAACAAAATAGAATTTTCGTAAGAATTCCCGTTTTTCCCTAATTTTTTTTCCCCCGATCGTAAAAAAAGTAGTTACTGCAAGGAATTTTAATTCCTTAAAGTACCAACTATGTCCACTTTATTACCAAAAAAAATTAATTAAAAGTTGAAGTTGAAGTTTGAAGCATTTTTACAACTTCAAAAGCTGGAGGTAGATCCAAAAATAGCACACAAATAATGAAAAACCTTTACATTCATTGCTTCGCTCAGAATTTAAAATGTATAATCAAATACAAATACACACAATTATATTTGACAATAAATTAATCAAGCAATTTATTTCTCAAGTCTTTTATCCGGGGCCCTCATAACTTTAGTTCTTTTTCAAGGTATGCAAACTCTTAGGCAGGCCAATTTTGACATTTCACCAGGTCATTAAAAATATATATATTTATGTATACAAATGTAGATAACCAATGCAAGCCTATGTAAATATTCTTTCCTTCCCTTTTATAATTCCAATTGAAACTCATAACGACTGATACAACTTTTAAGTAGTTAGCAATTCAAAGAATTAAAAGCTTATAAGCAATTAAAGCAACCAGCTATAAAGCCATTTCACTATTTTTTGCAAAAAAACGCAAATAAGGTATAATCAATAAACCTGATAAACCAAAAATGTACAAAAACTTGAAAAAATATATACTTTATTTATATTACCTATGTATAAAATCATAATATATAAGTGAATTATGACGGCGCATTAGAGTATTAATGGTGGGCCAAATGTTAAAATTGTTTTAGTTAGTGGTGCCGTTGCACACCCTGCTTCCTCCCCCAAATTACGCCCCTGCAGACAACGACAAGAGGCATCCCTGATTCAGCAAACCGTCCAGCGACCAGAGACATCTCTAATCAAACGACGGAACGGGCTCATGAAAGAATAATTTCGGAACATTAATATTGTACTCATAGAAGAATGATGTTTATTTATTGCAAATTTATTTTAAGATGCATAGGTACGTGTAACGAGGGAAAGTACGAATACGATGAAAACCAAGGGAAAATGGTTCTCATTAATTATAAAAATAACAATGTTAATTATAAAAATATTTACATTTCACAACAACCAAAAATATACGTCGTTGATATTTGCAATATACATAGTATTATGTAGATTTGATTAATCATTACACCCGTGAAGAAACTAGATTAACTACTTGAATACACAGAATTGTTGTGAAGACAGACATATTATACAGTATACAATATACATATTATTAGGACTTGGAGCAATTTTAATATGACTCTTTTATGATTTATAAATTGACAGTTAATATTTCTATTTCCTTTCGGCTTACCATGTTTCGATATTATGTTTCCGTTTCCTTTACATAGAATATGTTTGCGGTTTTGGTAACTTGGATAACTAACGCTTATCTAAAGAGGACATTAATTTTAATGGCAATAAATTGTGCAATCGCCATGTTTTTTTATCCCATCTTCGTGTTAAGTATACCGCCGTACAATGATAATAAATACGAGATCTCACTTAGATCACACCAAGAATAATTCTTGATTTCAACGGTACTTTTATAGTAGTAACAGTAGGTATCTTTATTCTTTTAGGTATTGAGGACGTCCTGTTTGTTTTACTTGAATGTAAGCACCCGGAGCCTCCGACCTAGCGATAGGGAAAGTCCATTTGGTAGCTGAGAGGGGCACAACACAGTATGTTATTGGTATTTTATTTAATTGTATAATGTACACAATAAACGATTGGGACTGGGGGAGAAGCAAAGCCAACAGCAGTTCCTCTCTCGGTTCTCGTTAACAAGAAAAAAAGGTATTGAGGACGTCAATTTAACTTTAAATAAAGGTACATCTCTGTTTAGGTAGTTTATTATACTAGTATCATAAAATATGTCATTATTCTGTGGTATTATTGCTGTATAACAGTGATCGATTTTTATAAAAGGCATTAAATCAATATAAATCAATATAAATATCCACAGCTACGTATAGTACCAGGATCGTTAAAAATCTTAATCTTATCATAAAGACATAATGTATCACATAAAAAGGCAGCTTTGAGCATTATCTAAATAATAAATGAAATTGATGATCTGATGAATTATCTTGGATGAATATTCGTGTTATCTAGAGGAATCCATAAAGATAAATTAATTACGGTTATATATTTTTTTAGAAGAGAACATGAAAGTTTTTTTTATTTGCATGAATTTTCAAAAGTATAAATAGTGTAAATATAAAAAAAAAATATTTTATTTTGAAAACTACATAAATATTATAAGGATAAGTATATTATTTAACCATATGTTTAATTTCAATTATTTTTTATTCGTTTTTTTTTTTTTAATTTTAAACAATGATTATGAAATACAATATATTATGTAGTGTATCTACATGATATTCAATAAAAAAATCTGCATTGCTTAAATCCGCAAAAATACGTTCAAATTTAAAATGTTGATATCCTTAGAAATCTGTTTTATACGTGTTGGTAGTATAAATTTAAGTACATACAAGTATACATATACTCCTAGAAACTTTTAAAAATACCTTTTTCACTAACCTATATTATTAAGTATACCCATAATTTAATAAATATATAATATATATATTTATATTTGTAAATTATTATAGACATTATACACTTAATACTCGTATATTAATCATTACTAATTTATAATAAATATCTAATATGAGTAGTATACAATGTAGGCTGAATTATTTTAGTAGTATGTATTCATAATTAGGATCAAGTTCATATTCGTAAAAAAATATAATAAAATATAACATAATAGGGTATAATATAATACAGTACATTGTATTAGGCAAGCAGTTTAATTTATATTTATCTTGAAATTATTCATCAATATGGAACAAATCCAAAAAAAATTCTAAGTACTTAGAATTCATAATAATATGTTGATAACAAAACATATTTTGTTTTGCATTATATGAAGTATTTCCTGCATCTGTAAAATACATTTCTATTAGATTTATTTGTGTGTTCGTTTGACTTCATATATAAAGGGCAATTCTTAACTCACAAACAATTTTAAATTAACTAAGCTTAACACTTATAATACATATATTGCGCCGAATATCCTACGAATTTTTTTCCGAGCTCTGTAAAAGTTAATTACATCGTGACAAATTTCACGTTTTTACAAAAACTAAATATTAATAAAATTACTATAATTTGAATAAAATCAGAGTTTGGCATAATATTGTAAATGACGGAAAAATACTTCATTCCTCTACAAAGCCACAGTATTGAATAACGGAGATTTCCGTCTTAACTAGTCAAAGACTCAATATGAATGCACAAATATTAATATATATATATATATTACTTATATGAAATACTTAACAATTTATTATATTTAAACCTTTTTATTTATCCATACGATATATTATATATTATTATATTATCTACACTGATGTCTTGAATGATTAATATATATTGATTTGCCCTGAATAATCCAAATAAATTATACCCAATATCTGGGTTTTGTGAGTGGCTTAAATTAAATACAAGTAAATTGTGTACGGTTGATAAACATATCACTATACATATTGGCTATATTATTTGGCAGTTCATTTATAACTATAAAAATAATTTAGTACAATAAAGTCGTGAAAAGGAGATCACTCCAAACAGGGAATCATATTCAAGTATGAGAATATCCATATGAAATTAAAATAATAGAATGTAAATATTCTTAAAAAATTAAGGGTGGTTCTTGGTAGCAAATTTGATTTAATTAGAACTTTTAGAAGCACATTTTCAGCACTCAAAAAAAAAAGATTAAGGATTCAAAATAACAAAAATAACAATATAAACAAAAAAAAAGAATCCCCCATATTTTTTAGGTATCCTCTAAATATTTAGGTAATTACTAATAATAATATTCAATTTTCTACTAAAAATTACAATAAATTTCACCAATCACAATATCACAATAGAAACATTTTGACTATTCTTAAACATGGAATTAAAAAAAAACCACTTATAATTCTTGGTGTTACCTATCGGTAACCTATACTTTCTTCACGTCCCTAAGAATTATGTTATCAGTGTAGCTCTATGCAAAATAACATTATTCGCACTTATCGTATCTTATTACATATTAAAAACAAATGAGCAATACGTACGTATTTTCACTGTAAATGATAATTAATAATTATGGACGTAATATTTTTCATAAATGGATTAGGTATTCACACAAGTTATTTATACATTACTGGTTAAACAGAACGATGAAAATGTTTTTTTTCCTTACACAGACATTCACAAAACTTCAACATATTATTTATTTAAAATATAAGAAAAATGTGAAGCTTTGATCGTCATTCATCACAAATCATTCGTATGTTGAGGTGTTGATAACTCTAGTAAATATTTAATTTATGATTTTTAAAAATTAAAAACTAATTTAAGATAATTTAAGTAATGTCTAACTTCTTCCGTCATGATTCATAGCACTAGATACTAGTTCAACACCTATATCAACACATTCAACTGTTCAAGAATAGTTTTTGATTATAAATCACTTTGAACTTGAATTAATAAGTACTTAAACAAAAATGTTTGATTTATCATCTGGTCATTCGAAGAGAATGAAAAGTAAACATATAACAATACACATAAAATATACTCACTCATGCTAACTGGAAAAAATATGAATAATATAACAAGTTAATATACTACAGTTGGATACAATACAACATTCATAGAGGTGTTCATTGTGATGCACCCTTAAAGTTTTCTATACCACTAATGGAAATGTGTAAATCCCGATGTGTGGGGAAATAAAAAATATTAATGTAACCCTACACACCTTTATTGTATTAGGAAAATAAATAAATAACTAATTAATTACATGGGGGACATGGTAAGAGCCTGCACGTGACGTCCCCTGCATCGCGATATTGAGTCTACACCAGGATATATATCGCGAACTAATCTTACCAACACCGGTGCGAAATATGCCAATACCGTTAAAAAGGTCCTTTTCAGGACCAACCCCTGCTCTAACTATACATTCGCAAAATATTGAGAGAATATACTGAATATAATTATTATCTATTTTGCTTCACATTTGAATGGTTTTTAATTTTTTGTTTGTGGAATTCGCCTTAGGTTTTGTTATAATATAATATCAAAATAAAAATAACAGCAATTTAAAATGTAATTTTGAACGGGCCATTTTTATAAAAAAACTTCTCATACCTAAATTAATACTTAATGAAGAACATAGGCTCTAACCTTTCTGAACTTCAACGTATATTTAAATAATTACCTACACATGGACTTTGAAGCAAATTGTCAAAATTATTTACATTATACCTACAATACTATGATCTTAAAATCTCAATCTAAATATAATAAAAACAAAAACATACGTACCTAGAATTTCTAGAAAAAAAAATAATAATCAATAATTTATTTATAATATCTATATAAAACTTAATTCAACATTTTAAATGAATGGATTATTAAAAAAAAATGATTAAAAGATTTTTTTAAATATGCTTTAAGTAAAAAACAAATCATTAACATAAATTTAAGTAAAATCTGTATTGCTACAAATTATTTGTATTGTGTTTTTTGAAAGAAATAATACTGGAAATAAATTCATGATAAAGGACTGCAATTTTATAATCACGATTAGAAATTCAACTTTAAAAAATAATGATAAAAGTACTTCACGTATAGTTATTATCATTTAAAAAGTATCTTATTTTTGTATATTTAAGACAAAAATTATTGAAAATAAAAATTTACGTACTTGATATTTCAACTAAATAATAATAAAAAAAAACAAATGGGACATACGTGAGGTTAATTGTTCAGTTATTTTAATTGCATAAAAATGTGTATCAAGCAAATTAATAAAAAATGACAGACAATTATTTAACTTTTATCAATAATAATAACTCGTAGGACATTATATCTAGTGTTCAACATAACAACCATTTATAAATTACAACATATTACATAGATCTATAAATATAATATAATATAATCATATTATACGAATCATATTATCAGGGACGAACGGTAGTCGCTCAAACGCGGTGGCTAGTCGCTCAGCCAAAAAACATAGTGCTGGTTCATCATATCATTATAATTAATCATTCAATATATTATGAAATTCTAGCATTATAAACATAAACATAAACATGATTTATTATTATTATTTTTTTTTTTTTTTTAATACAACATCTAGATTTGTTTACCACTTTCTTTTAAAAATCTCTCGGGAGCCTCTGCTCTCCGCTTAAATCATGGGAGTAAACTCTGCCACACTGATGTTACACGCGTAACGAGTAACTCTTTCAATTAAATTTATCTGTATACATAAATTCAATATAACATAAATGTGTGCGTACTCTTGCCTCTTATACCACTTACCACTATTTAAGATATGTAGTATGGTTGTCCATCGACTACTTTAAAATGGCTTATTCGACGGTCGTCTACTATTAATCTAGTGCAGTTGAATTAAGTTCCATTGAATGCACTAATTTCTCTAAGTCATAAAAATCATTATGATTTAGTTATCACTTATTTGTATATGCAGTAGAAAATAATAAAGCCCATTATCTCGTAGTACACATTTTTTTGTACTACCTGGCTCTATCTATGGTTGTAAGTCGTAGAGTTTCTGCCATGTATGATCCCATAAAATCTGCCATATCCCATAAAATTTGAACCAATTTTTTTAATTTTTCAATTGTATTTACAGCAAACGACACAGTGGTTTGACATAAACAATATAAAATACAGTAAACTGTTACAGAACTATAACAACATTTTATATTTTATAAATTAGTTAATTGGAAAAACAATGAAAACACATACTCATTTCTTCTAAAAAAACAAAGAGAATTGATTAATTAAATTAATAATAAGGAAAATACATTTTATTTTTACAAACTTAATGATGTGCATCATAAATATATTATTATGTTTTAGTACCTAGGGGTATGCAATTTAAATGTATAAATCGTTAGATTTTTTTGTAGGTTTTTATTATTTTGATAAACGTTATCAATTAAAGAGTTTGAATAGGCAATTTTCAAAGTCTATGCCTAGGGGTCTTGTAAATGGGTACAAATATCGGATTTAGTAAATTGAGTCCCATTTAAATATTTTTAGGTAAACTGAGTCCCGTCAAAAAAAAAGTAATAGGTAAATTGAGTCCCTCGTAAAAAACAAAGAGTTAAACTGAGTCCCTTGTAAATTATTTACTCTAGTAAATATTTAATGCTTAATAATGAATAATACATAATACAATATTTTATATTCTGCTTTTCTATATTATGTTTATATTTTTTGGATAGCTTTTTACTTCTTATTTGAATATATGTATTTGATTGAATTTTTTTGAGTTCATCAATAAAAATATAAATATTTGGATGTGATGTATAAAATAAACTATTCAGCTTCGCGTGAAATGATTCACAACTATTTGTTGTACTATTAGATATTGCCGTAAATTCAACCCAAAGATTAGGCGGAAATGTAGAATCTGATGCAATGTATATTTTTAAAATATAATCGGTGAATAATTTTATATTTTCATTCGCAGGAAGCTTTGGCATAATATCTTCAATAAAATAATCGTAAACATCTTTCGGACTTAAAAATGGTAAACCAAAAAAAAATGAAAAAATTAACTTTCCTCCAAATTTTATTTTTTATAATTTGTACTTAAGCCAAGGCATTGTACTTTTTTCCACCAGTTTTGTCGTAGATGAAAACGACAACCTTTAATATTAATTGCTGGCCAAACTTATAGTGTGGTATTATGTATAGATTTTAACATTTTAAACCAACAATTGTACACTGCTCCATCGTATACTTAAAAGAATAAAAATAAGATTTGGTTTCCTCATTTGGCTAAAAAAAAAACTAGTGGGTTACACATTTCACTCACAAGTGCATGAATCTTAAAGATTTGTAAAAAATATTTGGAACAACTTTTAAAAGTACCGTCAACGTATATCGTATTTGTATCACATAAAACCATTATGTTGGACGTTGTTAAAAACCCGATAGTATTATTATCATGATCATTAACCACTAGAAAGAGTTCATCCGTACCTATTCGTTTTAATTATTCTTATATTAATAACTGCATGAGTTTCAATTACAGTTTTTGGTAAATTAGGGAGTATAGTTGATCAAATATTTCGTATATTTCTTTTAATAAAAGCCATATCTGACAAAATGAATATATTTACGTTTCCTCTTAGTAATTCGGAATGTACAAGTTTAGATGGCTTACTTGAAATGTCTTCAACAGCTTTTCGTTTGAGACCATTGCTAATTTTTGTCGGTTCAAAGTTTTTTTATTTGGTTCATTGTATTTGTGATCTTCAAAACTACCAATAACTGTGTTGGAATCATTGATATTCAAATAACACTTACATTTACTTAAGCCACCACTGGATTTTATTATTTAACATTTTATTTAACCGGAATTTGTAATCATTAGAAATAAAAATTGTTTTGTTAATTCCATTATAATGTTGATATAGATGTGCATATATGCTCGCAATAACTAATGGTGCACGACTGTACATATATTGGTAATTTTGAAAACTAGTCTAATAATATACGAGGATCTCAATTCACCGCTTTAACTTTAATACAATGGACTCAATTCACCACGTTTGAAAATTGGTATTTTAGTTAGACTCCATTTACCTACGCCCACGAATAGTAAATGACCATTAAATTGTGTTGCTGTGTGTAAAAGAAATGGATGTCATGAGTTTGGCCGAATTACCTTTTTCCCCGCATAATAAAATTAAAGTGTTTGAGTAATAATAAGTATATCTTTTGTGAGATGAAAGGTTTAGAATAATGTTTTATGTATGGTAGTAAAATTCTCAGGAAAATAATTTTAAAAATGATTATATTTTTTAATTTCAATAATATTATTGAACTCGATTTTTAATTATTTCAATCATTTCAATTTCGAATCACACATACTTCTATTTCACTCGAATATTTTTTTTAATTTTTATAATATTAAAAAATGTTTCCAAATCTCATTACAATGTTTTAAAATTACTCGCTGAAATGTATTATGCAAAACTGTCCAAACACCTAGCAATTTTTAAATATTCACCCAAACGCATACCGCCAAAAAAATAGTGGAGGGCTCCCACAAGTGTATGTATAAGTCACATTCTCGAAGTTCCACGCTTGGACGGGGAAGTATAACTTATGCGCAATTGTATGAACTTTTTGTCCATCCTACTGATCGGCATAATAATACGATATGGTTTCAGAACAATGATCTAGATTCGTTGTAATGTCTATTTGAGATCGTTTGAGATTGTTCGAGATTCACCAATCTCCTTAAAATAATTTATTGTAAAACAATTAAATGTTTCCATTTCATTTAATATAGCTATAATTTGTTTCAAATTATTTCCTTAATATTAAATCTAAGAGTCTTTTGACATTTATGATTGCTCATTCATTGGAGAAACTTAAAATATACAGGATATGACATTTAATTAGTAAGTGTAGTTTACAGGCACGGATTTAGAGAACAGTTCATGCGAGGGGGGATACAACACACGTAGGTATTTTTAAAAAATTAATTTTATATTGCCCTCCCCTTTCGGTAGATAAAAAAACAGATCTGAAATTAAATTACATGAGTGTTTAATAGTGTAATACTACACATCTAATGTGACTTTCGTAAGGTGGGGGTTTAACGATATTTGTTGAATTTTTTATTTGGTGTGAGAAAAACTCCCCCAGGTATGACTCAAAATTCAAAACACTGATAAAATAATAAACGGACAATGGTGTCCTGGAACTACAATACAGCATACATTTTACCATCCATGCAATATTTTGATGACAGGAAGTTACTCGCAAATAAAATTTAAAAAATACCAAGTATAAATACATTTAAAAATAAATAAATATTTGTTCGTATTATGCCCAAATTAAAATATCTTAAATCAACCTTTAAATTCTTAAAAATCTATGTTTATAAATTATAATTATGTCCAATATTATATACATGATAAAAAAAGGATTTAATGAATTATTTGTAAATAACAATTATTGACTTACATCCAAATCCAGCATTATCTAGAATATCTATTTAATTTCAAAATTATTCAAACAAAATTATATAAAACTATGTTTGGGTATGTACAATAAGCTTAATGATTTAATAACTCATATTTTGTGATACACCAATCTCAAATGATTCCATCACTCAATCTATCACGCACTATATATATATATATTATATATACATATATATACTTTCCTAATAGCTATCTTTTTTTATAAACACACAATATACATCAACCTTTTATTTTTTTTAATACTTTATCATCTCTTTTTTTTTCTTCTTCTTCTCTTAGTTTATGTGGCCATTAACCCCATCCTGTCTCGCAATAATTTCTCCAGCCATCTATACCAAATTCAGAGTATTACAATTTTATCCACCTCTTATTGTGCCAATGACCTCCTTTCTTGTTTTGTATAACTTAAAATTCGATTTTTACTAGTGGGTCTTTTTCCTTCCAGATCCTGCTTCACCACAGCTCTTAGTAATTAGCCCCCATTGCATGTCCTGTCCACTGCCCAGTGCACTCTACCTTCATGGTAGTCTCTAAAATAATGATTTTTCGTTACACACTGCTTCTCACGTTCTATTGTCTCTTCGTCATCCGCTATGTCGTTCAACATCTTTTATTTGCCCAATAAACTTCCATAATATTTTTCTTCCTAGTATTAAGTATTTAGTTTCATATAATTTCCTCAGAAATGTATAATATTTTTTTGTACATGTTCAAAATTCATTATATTTTAAGTATTTTAAGTTACTATTTATTTACTAACAATTAATTAATTAAAAATATTACCTTCACAATATTCTAAAAAAAAAAATAATTTCTTATATTCTTTTTACTATAAATTACAAAAGAAATACTTAATCATCAGAAGTACAATTATTTTGTGTACGTTATTACATTTATTAAAAAATGTATAGATTCATTAAATATATAAAAAGTCATTATGTTCTAAACCTATGACTAAAGGAAAATTATTTATGTAATTGTTGACAATATTATTTGATGTTTGCTTGATTAAAATAAAATAAAATTTCAATACATAAAACGAATGTTATGAATAAAGACATTTGTAATACAATATAATTAAACTTTAGTATATAATGCATATACAAGAATAAGTTTCTACAAATCTTATGTCAGAATATTTGATTTTAAAAAAGTAAGCCATGGTATAAGTTCTTGTTGTTTCTAGATTATCATGAAATACATTCCTCATGAAATAACAATAAGCAATTTTTGTTTTTAATTAATTCTGGAATATTAAACAAATAATCGTTGATAAATTTGTATTGACAAAATAAAAAAAAAAAACACAAATCATGTAATCATTATAAATCAGTAAATTAATCCTTACTGACTAATTGTAGTTCTTCTACCACATCTATTGAAGATGCAGGCATAATAAAAACTACAGATACTATAAATGTCGACGTTATTAAATATTGCTTAAAAAAAATCATTTTGATATAATAGGTATAAGAGATCAGAAATTAATAAAAAAATAATGTGAACGTTAAAGAAGGCCTAAATGATATAAAATACAACTTCTCGATTTCTTTTATAGGTGACATGTTTCTAAACTATACTCACTCCTTCAGCACAAAATAAATAATGTTCACAATAAACTGTTTGCTTAGTATGCACATTAAATATGCTACAGTGATGCATTAAAAAAATGTATTCGTTGGTATACACAAGGTTTTTTTTTTATTAGAAATAAACAATCTATACAAGTAATGTACAATAAGTTTATGTGTTAAGAGAATACAGGACGTGAGAAATTGAATAAGAAGCCGCCCACTGGCAACAATTAGCATGAGTAATTTATATATATATTTTTTTATTTTTTTTAATTGTTGATGGTTGAAATTGTATACATTATTCATGTAATATGTATAAATATTTTTTTAATTAGTAATTTTAGGAGGTCGCGACACGGTTTTCTTTTTAACCAGCGCCTTGGATTTCCTGGGAGAGTCAGAGAGGAGAGGTTTTTAATAAGAGAATTTTGGTGGGATAGGAGTCAAATGCAGAAACGCAAGTAAAAGGATTGAACTTTTTCGTTGATGGTTTTATACAGAAGGTTGAAAAAGTTTTTGTTGAAAAATTGAAATAACAAATGTTATTTAGTATATGAAATATAATAATACAATAATATAATATAATATAATAATGTATTTTTCTTAAAAATTAACTTACAACAGTTCAACTACATTTGATATTCTTCTTTTGATCATCTAATTCCTAAACAAGTTAGGTAAACAGGTAATACAACGTTTTTGAAAAAAATAATTTTTTTAATTTGATATCAAAATGAATTATAATTCTTTTAGAATATATTGTATATTAATTGAGCTGGATGTACGGATATCATTCGACATAAAATGATATACCGCAGTCGTTCACTCGTGCTGATACATCAAACAAGACGACTGATGGAATGATAACGAGTACACTAGATCCCATTCAACACGACCACGAACCCTCAAATGAAAAATAAATTAATAGAAAAATATTGTAAGTACAGCGTGTAAACAGTAAACGTAAGGCCATAGAGAATGCCCATACTTGTCCAAAAAAAATAATACTTAAAGAGTTAACAGAAAATAGTTCTTTCATAGATAATTTCCCCAATGACGATATAAATAAAATTAAAAATTTTATAGATGACAATCGTAGAAAATGTCTTCCTGTAAATCCTAAAAATATTATTGAAGCTCATTAATTAGCTTTAGAAAATACAGATGTAATAACTTGTAAAAGCGAACAATTTTTAGTTCTTAATGATCAAATAAGAAATATTGTTATTTTTTCATGCGATACGTTGACGGAAAATGTAAATGCTCTGCTCGATTTTGGACTCAAATGTTTATTACACATGGCTCTAAAAATGGAAATTATATTCCATAACTTTGACAAATAATTTGGTTTTTAATATTATACTATTTTTTTTTTAATATGTTTTGAATGTGTGTAAAAAATAAATTCACTTTTCTATGTTTTATATATATTATTTACATTGACTATATTACATTTCCACCCACCGTAATATTTTCGAAATGTTGCTCTTGTAAATAATGTTTTCAAGCTATTTATAGGTGCTAGTAAGTTTCGAGTTTTAATAATTTCTTCTTAAATTATAGCACACCAAAAATTGTTGTTCTGTCATAAAACTTGAAAATGTGATACAACGTTAATCATAATAATTAGTGATCGTTACTGAAATCACTTAATATTTCGTAGGTACTAATATATAATGATTACTGAAAGTATGAGCCACTCGCCAATAAAATATTAATAACTACATATATTAACGCAAACACAAATTTTTACTTATTTATTTATTTAAATTTTAAACGGGCCAGGCCCAATTACATACATGATAATAGTAAAGACTAAAGACAATCAATCGTTAAAGTAATGTACAAAAATTGAATAATTAAAGAGAACAACAATAAAGTACAATATTAATTATTATATAATATATACTTATTACTTATAGCTATGAATTAACAAGTAAGATATTGCAATAATTTTTGAATGAGTAAAAGTTTGGTGATATGAATAGATCAATATTTAATTTATTTATAGTTTTCATAATTCTATGATGGGGAGTATTGCTTGCATAATTAGTTACTTCTGTGTTTAGATAAAAAGTGTTTTTCGACCGGGAGTTACGAGTAGGGGTATGGAAAAAGAAGCGACTTAGAGACTCAGGGTAGTCTATGTTTCCTGAGAAAAGTCTGTACGAAAAGTACAAATCTAATCGCAGACGACGTTGTTCAAGTGTTTCTAAGTTAAGAATTGTTATTATTAGTATATTTCGTTTTATATTATAACCTATATAAATAAAATTGGGAAATATAAGCTTCTTTATTGGTTTTTCCTAATTATTTTGGATAAAAAATGTTTTGTTCGGTCAAATAACTTGTATATGTACTATAATGTTCAGAAATTTTTTGTTTCTAGTGGAATTTTAAAAAAAAATTAGGCTAAATCCACAATAATTTATCATGAGTTTCTGAAGTAAATATGTAGACAAAAAAAATAAAATAATAATTTTTTTCTTTTTATCTATAAAATTTGAAAATTTAATTCAACATTCTCCTTAAGTTTTTCTAAGGTTAAATTGTTTTGCAGTCAAAATGTATAAAGTTTTAATACCAATTTGCAGCTAAGTATTGAAATTTTAAAATAAGGTTTCTCATAAGTTTGGTATGTACTACTTACTGTTAGCTAGGTAGGACATTGTTTGTATAAATGTATGTTCATCACCTTAGTAAATATTCAATATGCAAATTAAATATGACTCAGTGGCACTTTTAATCAGATGTTTTATCGTTGATATATGTTTCCTAATACACTTGGTTAAATGATTGTTCACCAAATAATTGCATTAAAAATGTTATTGCAAGTAATATTATAATAAATTTAAACATTTTCAAAGACTTCCGAATAATATTTTGAGATTAAGTACAACAACTTAACTAGATTCGATATTCTTCTCTCAATTTTCTAGTTCCTGAACAAAATAATGTAGGTACAATAGGTAAATAATACACACCGTTTTTGATTTTAGTTTTGAATACCAATACTGATATTTTTGATATCAACTTTGAGTTTCTATATGCACTTCGGTTTTTAATGGTTTTAACTGGTATTAAAATAGCTATCCAATATCGGTTTCAAGCTTTGATTTATTTATTTATTTATTTATTTATTTATTTATTAATTAATTCACGGAATAAAAAATTCCTTATTTAGTATAGAACATAACAATAATTCAGTAAAATAAGATAACTAACATATACAAGGGCGATGGCCAAAAAATACAGCAGAATAACAGGCACAGTAAATATAAACTAAAATAATTAGGACACAAGTAAAATTACATACAATAAATGTACAAAAAATAACACAATATTAAGGTAAACTGAGAAAGGAGGGGTCCTCGTTAGCCAACCGCATCATGCGGTCAATTGGTTTGTTTTTACCGTAATTGGTAAAGTGGAGAGGTACAGTAAAAGGAACTCGAGACCTTGTGGCCCGATGTGGAACTTTAAAGTTTACTTGGATAAGCAGTGAAGGGGCATTTAAGGAACCATCGATTAACTTT